>NW_018108308.1:146577-175573 GCF_000183805.2 Loa loa | reverse complement strand
TTATTAATAATTATTATTATTATTATTAATTATTATTATTAATTATTATTACACATCGAAAGTATGTTGACAAACCTTTAAAAAATCTCCATTTTACAAATGTTTCAAAACAAAACCCTAATGGTACTGATATGAAATATCGCAGAAAGAAATTGCAATGTTGTGGACATTTTTTCTTGCAAATGAAATGAATATAAGTTGATAGTTTGGCTGACCTTATTATGTTACGTAATAATTAAACAGCCCAAACAACATGCGTAATACCTGTAAAAGTTTCTATTACTCCTTTTCTCCTTCATTCTTTCATTATGTTCAAATGAACATTTCATGGATATGGGTAAATTCTTCTGCTCTGAAATTATATTAGACTTGTTTTACACTATTTTCAGTAATTTTGAATTCTTACCATAGGAAGAAGTTTCCGAATTAGTGCTTACTGTTCCAAATATTATTATGTTTCCAAATACTTTGGAATTGTCTGTTTCACGACAAAAATATTTGTTTTTTGTTAGTTGTTATTTCATAGACATCAAGTGTATATTTTCAAGAGCATCAAGAACATGCAGATAACAGTCGAAGTTTTCACATCAATTGGACTCTAATTTCAGCCCATAGCTTGCTATTTTCATATTTCGGAAGATATTTCAAGTATTAAAATGTATTTATATCAAATGAAGCTCTAAATTTCGATACAAGTTAATAATTTCTGAATTCATTATTTAGAATTCCGACCTCTTCAAGGCTTTTCACTTGTCAAATTAATTGCTTAATTGAACTGTGCATTGAATTGTTAACGGATTCAATCCTCCAGAAACTTGAATCAAAATTCCTCGATGAACGTTTGTTTTCGGTTTCTTCATCACAGTGGGATCATCATTCTCATTATACCATTGACTCAAAATTGCGGACGATAAAATCAGTGTTATCATTTCGTGATATTCACTGTTTAACTATTTTACTACCTCTATCTTGACTAAGTTCGTCCAGGAATTCTTGAGAATTATTGTTTCTATGCTCAGAACCCTAACTTTTTCTGAATCATCATGTATCATGTTTTAGTGTCGTATCCACTGCTGACAGTAAACTGACTTTAGACACTTTAGCTTTGGTTTATCACTTTTTCGAATTTTTCTAATTTCTTTCAGACTAACTTTAAAGCGTATTTAACCAATATTGTCCTGACATTTGCATTTCAAAGAGTGAGTAAAGGCTATTTTCCCATATTATTTCTTTTTAATGTTAAGTTCAAGATCAATTATCTGCACCTCTGCGAACTCACACCACACTGTTACCAATCACTCAATAATGCACTGTTGTACCTAGAAAACAAACTTGCTCTAAAATCATCGGGCGGATCTTTTTTTCCATTCCACCGCATTCGTCGGCCAATTCTTTTATTTCATCTTTTGTAGAGTTTCTTCAGTTAAAAAAATTACTTATTCTGCTTTACTTTCTTTATCACTTTGAAGGCTTCTTCTATCCCTTAGTAACACGAAAATGGTTGGAGGGAAATTGCAAAAATTGAACAAAGCAAAGCTTCACGATTGAATGTTGGATTGCAATTCTCCGAAAGAGAGTGACAGTCGGATTTTCCATTGAGAAATGCTACTTCTCATTCTATTCGCTGAAAAGTTCGAGTAATTTTCAGAATCCTGAAAGCTCTGTAGTCTTTCTTGATGAATTCTTAGATTGTTCCTAAAACTATATTTATTGCTCGACTACACAGCTATTTTGTACAATGCGTTCAATTTTTCAGCAGTCATTTCTTATGATTTCACGAACCATTTACTGCTCAATTACGAGAACCAGCTAATCCATCTCATCGGTTGATGCGGTGAAACTGTAATCATTAGAATAATTTATTCATATACATATTAAAATGGATTTATAGTTTTGATATCCTCTCCGTTAAACGTTTTCTTTTCGTTTTTGACGTCATGTTTTTATAGAAAATATTTGCACTTAGCGATGGAATATTTTACATCTGCGAGATTGCTTTATTATAGATCATTGCGCAATGCTTTTTTGTCCTATTAATCTTTTATTTTAGCAAGCAATATTTGATACTTTGAATATTCGAAAGCTCAACTTTTCTTTTCTGAACCATCTTTCTGCACAATGGGATATCTCCCGGATGTTATTGTCGTTGTGCTTTTCCGGACAATAAAGTACTGTGAAAATGCCGCGGTTTTAGATCAGCCCGATGACATGCCCTTTCCTAATTCATTAAATTATTATCCTCACAGAATTTTTTTTTAATGACATTTAAAGAGCAAATATGTATTCTCTCAAATGGGCGATATCATCATAATGATGGTTGCCGTATTAGCAGTCATATCTCAAGCAAACACATTTATGAGAGTGATACTAAGAATATCGATACATTGCGCTGTTACAGAGAACAGATACTTCTCTGGAACAGTTCTTACCATTAATTAATTTCGACAATAGTTCCCTGTAAGGATAACAATGCTCCACTTACTTAACAAATCCTTCAGAGTGTCTTTTATAGCCAAACTCATTTAATTGGGCAACAGCACCATCATTCCTCAATAGCTATGTTTTCCCCTGACACAATCCCTTCCAAAACCTGACCATCTCTCCAACACACACTGTCATTACAATACACATACGTGCACACACACCACACACACGTTATATATATATATACCGCTACTGTGAAAGATTTTTGATTGTTGGAAAAGATAGCTATTTGATGTGGTTATTTAAGGATTAGTATTTTAAAGGATGATGAGTGATCGAATGTATTATTTATCTGGGAAGATTTGTATAAAGTGAGTATTTCCACGGGGAGATGTAAAGAATACTGAGGAATGTAAATAGTGGAATAGAACGGAGACTTTTGCAAATTCATCTTTCAAAATTTGAAACTTTTATTTCATTCTTTTCTTTCAAATTGATGCTCCGAGAATTTTAAAGTTGCTCAAACAAATGAGACCTTTTTTCAGACCATATAAAATTCAGCTTGCAAATCTTGCAAAACTTGGAAATTCAAGATTTGTGCAACTTCATCCAAATGCGTCAAGAAATTTATCCGAGTTATCACAATAAAAAAAATCATTTATTAACATATTGACATAACAGAAAACCAACATAATCAACATTAAAATAATCAAAAAATCATAGTTCCATTAATTTTCCGCAAAAAAGTTTTTTATATATCCCAAACAAATGAATAATATATTGCTTGATGAATTCTTATCCTAACATTCTTCCGTTATCTGTTATTGCTTTTTCTGTATGGTATCATTATGACTTCAGCTCACTAAATTGCGCATACTTCTAAAATGTTATAGAATAAGAAATTCTGGGCTCTCCTATTTCATTTAAATAATTTGTTTAAAGAAACATGAACTGGATTGAGGTTAGAATTCAACTTTACTTCGCAAGTGACCGCTAGCTTGAAACAATAAATTTAACCCAATTAAAAATCTACCTCTTTGGTTATCAATAAGCGCTTTTATTTTCCCTCGAATTTTCCTGTAATTCTGAAGTGAATTAACAATATTATGTTCAGAATCGAATCATTCTTTCAATTTCTAATTTGCTGCCAACAAAATGATTGCTATACTACAGTACTTTTTCAATAAGAAATCCATACCATTCACAGCAAATACACCGACAGCCAAATGATTTTGCTGTATTCATTGTTAGTATTTGTATGAAAAATTACATTTTTATTAACCCTACCTGTCACACCGTCCTATTCCGCATGCATTTCGCTGAAACTTTCCTTTCCGTTCTGACCATTTGTCTCACTCCAACCTGTTCTCCTTCTTCATCGATTCCATTGAATATTTCTCAGCATTATAATCATTTTGAACAAGAATTATACCACACTACTTGCATTTGTTACTCCTGCCAATTTGAATTAGTCGACTTCTTTTACCTGGCTTCATAAGCAACTCATTCTTTGTTACATTTTTTTGGGTAATGAAATTGATAAAGCAAATTTATAATTTATTGTAAATAATTTTATACGTTGATTCAGTAAACTGGTTGAGTTATTAATTAGAACGATTTTCCATCTGCTAGCTATCTGACTTTTGACCTTGATGTGATACCGCAGAATATATTTCCATTTCTTCTTGTTCTTTACGTAATTTATTTTCTCCTAGATGGACTATGAATCCTCGGCAAAGAAAATTGAGCAAGAGGAAGTCATCGAGCATTATGTGACCGAATCACGTCGATTACCTGGTGCCAATGCTTCACACGTCCCCCTGCAAGAAATTCTGAAGGAGACAGTTGAACAACGATACAATGAGGAATTACCAGTTCATGATTTTTACCCTACATCACAAAACTCTTTACAAGCAACTTCATCCGCGCTTAACAGTGAGGCGGAACGGAGGTTTGCTCCTCTGCCGCTTTTGAATAGATAGAATATTCTTATATAAACAGTTATTAATAGATAATGCAAATTCTTATTCAGCTATCGCTCAACTGCTATGTTTTCTTATAAAATTCGATTTTCAAATCTCATTTTGCCAATTATCATTTCAGATTCCATGCAACCGGTGAAAGAGATTGCAGTAGAGATGCGTCATTTATGCAAATATCAGGTATTGTTAGCACTCTCTGGAATTATTGCAAAGATAAACAACATTAAATGTCTCATAGCTCTGTGAACAAATAACAAATAAACCGACAACATCGTCCTATTTTGTCTTGTCCTCTGAATGGACGTCGATTTCCTAAATGAATTTTGAATGTTTTGTTGTAGTAATTTTCAAACCTCTTGATAATTAATAGTTTGATTGATAATTCGATACAACAAGTTGTTATGGTCAAAAAAGAAGCACACAGTTTCTTTTGACATCCCTCTGAATTAAGTTGAAAAGTTTGCTACAATTGTTACAAAGTCTCTTTTTTGATTATCTATGTTATCATGTCTAAAAGCATATTTTTGCGCGGATCGATAATATTATTATTTTTTAAAACGATCTATTAATAGAATGAAAAACTGATTTATGAAATCACACCTGTACTGATCACTCATTTCATACAAATCCAACAATAATCTTAGAGGGACTTTGAATATCTCACTATTATCGGAATGTTATATAA
Organism: Loa loa; assembly: GCF_000183805.2. NCBI lineage: Eukaryota > Metazoa > Nematoda > Chromadorea > Rhabditida > Onchocercidae > Loa > Loa loa. The sequence goes on along the minus strand of NW_018108308.1, from coordinate 170,482 downwards.
TTTCCACTGTGTAATATTTTACTGATAGTGCGTATCACGTATCACGTGGGGGCATCACGTGTGCATATCACATGTTATAGCGTTAATTTCGTTTGAAGTGGAAAGAGAATGAAATGGACAGAATCCAAAATTTCAATAGCTTGGACAACTTAGATTTACAATTTATTTCATGCGTCTATTACTGATAATCTGTGGATGAATTTTCAGGATTGCATCATATATTCCTTACATTTTGAAATTCAAATAAGAGAAGTAAATTGAATTAACCTGAAATGAATGGCCAATTATACGAGTTTTAACTTCGAAATCAGCTCAAAATAAAATAAATATTTTTCACAAATGCAAAAATCAAAAATATGATTTCGAACGTTCGTCAAAAAAAGCAGCAGTATGAGCAAAATAATGGAAGATCGTTTGTTGAAAGTTCCGAAACTTTGGTTTCTTCTTCTAAAAGCGTTTTCCAGCAGTTCTTGGATATTTCTATTCCTTCTTTTCCCTCATTTTATCATTTTCACCATTTCTTCCTTTAACGTTCTCTTGAATTACTGTTCGGGAACAAAAACTGAAATATGCAAGACTTTGTCTTGTCACTTATGAATCTATAGCAGTTTTGAAAATTTAACTTAAAACTAAATATTGCTACTCTGACCGATCTACTCATTTGATCATACATATGATGTGCAAAAATATCAATAAAAACAAAAGAAAAAGTTATTTTTTCCAATCGTCACTTCTCGTCTTACAAAGAACCAATTTGGAGTAAGAAAGATCAAATTATCAGGAAAATTACAGGAATGTCTCCTGGTAGTCACAAGGAATCAGCAAACGTACCAGTACCATATCTCAAATTATCAGATAATTTGGATCGTTCCATGGCAAATATTCATTCTTATGGATATGATGTTCACGAAGTGCATACATCAGGTCAGTCGTCCACACTTATTCATTTGCATTTAAAGCGCTGCATCATAATTATGATGTAGAAACATTTCACAACAAATCAAGTAGCAATGCGATATGCTTTTAACAATCTTAAAATATTCTAAACATTATCCATCGAATCCCAACTCTGATTCGATTTTAGATTAAGCTTCTTGACACTCATGAAGAGTATTTATTACAGAGGGTGGTGCACGAATAGTGCAAACGCATGGATCAGGCCTCATCCATGATGGATCCGCGATACAACAAACAGAACGAAGCCTAAATCAACAACGGATACATAGGGATAGAAGTGTCGAACATCAGCGGTCAACGTTGATTCAGGAGCGGAGTGAAGGAAAAGACTCAGGAGTCCCCTCAACTCTAAAATCTAGTCACAAAGAAGTCGGTTTCCTCCACTCAGCAAGGTTGATATATTTCCATACCAAAATTGTAACATTATATTTCTCCACAAAATGACAACAAATTGTCATACAGGTCAACAGCTAATGAAATTGGTGCTGTAATTGATCATCATCGGAAAACCGTATATACACTGCCTTTTCCATCTGCTGAAAGAACAAAAAATTGGCAATGTATCGGCACCTTACCGGAAGAGAGGTTCGTTTACTAATTAATTTAGAGCAGAACAAAGAGTAACTAAAGAAGGCATGGCAGAAATTTTTTGTAAAACGCGTATTATTCAATGTGGCTATGCCGGTATTGAAGCGGTCTGACTCATATCATCATGTCCACTAAAATGTCCAACAAAATTTCTCCGAATCCATTTAATTAAACTCATTACTTCCTGGGTAAATTTAATTTACTCCACTGACCAACATGATCAGAGCAACAACAACACCAATAATGGTAACAATAGTACTAATGATATTTTTGCAATATGTGTAATTAAGTTGTAGCACTTCTGTTGAAAGATCAATGACAAATTGAAGACAAATTGAAGGATCTACCTCTTCGGACCATTGTTCACTGTTCAATTTCACCCTGTTTCAGTCCAGTTTAGTCCGAATCTAGAAGTATAGCCTGTTTTAGTAAACTGTCTCGAAAGGACAGCTACAAACGTATGCAAATGGGACAGCAGGATGATTCGGCTGATGTTTATGCGGTATGTTGAAACATGTGCTAATGGAATGGCCAATTTTAATAAGAGTTTCTTGAAAACACAAATACTAAAAATGTATCACAGCCTTAAAATATTAAAATTCTTAAGATAATTCGGAATTACAGCCTCGATCGGATGCCTCATTAATCGCCGGTTTCACAAAATCACGTTCGCAATCATCCGAAGGAACGCCGACACTATGGGAACAAGTAACACAATTCATGAGAAAGATTCTCGCAAGAGCAAGGTTTTCCAAATTATTGCAATTTTCAAAGAATTCTGAGCATAATAAAAAATACATATGGATGAACGAATTTGCTATAAACACTACTTCGATGATCCTCAGAGAGCGGGAAGGAAATCTGGAAACAGGAAATCAATTTATGGGCCTATTTTTAGACATTCCCCGCTTTATTCCTTATAAAAGTCAATCCCTATGCCTCACAGTAAAATTTATGGAGTTAAATTGCAGCAGAAATATACATGGCCCCCTTTACGGTACTTTTCTCAGACATCACAAGAGATATATGCTACGGCGACAATCATAGTATCGGTATTCTTCTCATGCAAGATGAGAGATTAACGATTATTCTAAGTCAATTCCTGTGAATGCTTTAAATATCAAAAGAAATTTTTCAGGAATACGACATGGACGCCCCGCTTAATTTGTCTTTTGTTGTTATTTTTACTTCTTGTCACTTTACTTTTCATTTTACTGGGCATTGTACTCAACGCTCTATTTAGCTCTTACTCGGTAAGTAATACTTCCGGCAGTAATATTTTCATTGATAAAAACATTTTGATGAGCTGCATTTTTGAAACCTATAAAGGGATTGACTCATTTTTTCAATTTTACGAATGATCGTTAAATTTTTCCAATATTTTTTGAAACCTCTAATAATAATTTTGAAGTTGCAAGAATTTTTATTTCACTAATTTACTTCTAAACATATGGTACCAAATGAAGCATCGCAAGATTTTTACCAATTTCTTTTTGAATACATCAGTTCTGTAGTATTTTCGCTGCCATTAAGATCTAGCTTTTAGATACGGACATTATCCTTATATCCACCAATATGTAAAAAATGTCACCATCATGTCCAGGACGCTGTCTACAATCAGATTCCCAGTCTACTTCATATTATCTTCTATAGTTCATCACAGGTTCATTTCGAGCTGATCGGGAATTTACCGTTCAAAAGTAACTCGTCCAGTGTTATCGATTTCGAAACGGTACATTTTATTTTCATCTACATTTTGGCTTCAAAAAAAAATAAGGAAATGAACAACTTCACTGTTCAAGTACCGGCATCACTTCTCTTTCTTGTTAGCAGCATCTGATACAAATTTTAGGGTTATATAGCAATAGCGGATCATGCGTTGATTGATAGTTCTGGTAAGCATATCGTATGTTTCCTGCTGCCCCTTGATCGTTCCGCCATTCCAAGTGTCACTGCTCTTCGTGATGCGCTTTCATCTGTAACCTCTGAGGTTAGCATGCCGATTACTCACTAATATTTTTGCTTAATTTTCAACAAAAAAAATTTTGTGCTATAAAAAATGTTGCGGCAAAAACGTTACGGCTGTTGAAAAATTCCAGTAAAATTTTGCTAATAGTTACAAATCTGTTTTCATTTCGATTCATTGTAAAAGAAATACTTCCGGTTGAGCATTAAGATTTATTCGGAATATGGATGGCAAGAATATTGGCAGTACCACGCAGAAGCAATAGATGCGAGAAGTGCAGAACGTAAATTTACAAATAAAATTGATGATTGTCGAAGTGCAAAATGGTATTTACTGAAGCATACTGTTTATACGCGAGGTAAGTTTAGGATTTCTTGGTACTGGTATTGCTTGTTGTTGAGCCGCTTAAATCCCGATATTTGTTGACATATTTGCTGGATCTCATTATATATATACCGGTATTTTTTACCACGATTATCAGTTAACATCTTAAACTTGCATATTTTAGATTCAAGTTGCTCGAATTGTTATGACTTTTGCTTGCCAGACTACGCTATTCAACGATTACATAAGTATGAAGATGATATGACGATCGGTATCAGACGTTTGGATTGTTTCCGACTTTATGTTTCTGAATGGGAAAGATATCAACTGACACCTGATACTCAAGGTGGACATTGGTCTTATCCAAAAATTTCATTAAATGCACAACAAGGTTCATTAGGAAAATAAATTAATTAGGATCGAACCAATCAAATTCCACATGGCATCGAATGAATATTAAAGTGGATTCAAGTATGTTTTAGGAATTCCATGATATCGTTCTTTGTAATTAAGTAAATCCTAAGCAGTGCTTACCTTGCTATTGATTTAAATTGTCATCGAGATCTCTTTTCACTTTTTATTTTTACATATGCTCTTTCTTTTTTTCCCAAACATTCGAATACTAAATGGATTATCTAAACCAAAACATAAGTCAAACTTGAACAAAGTATTTTCGATCTTTGTTTTCGTTTGAAATAATAATGATTTAAGCAATTTCTTTCTGAAGGTTTGAGTAAGTTTTAAAAAAAAGATAAATATAAAGATGTAATTCGCTGGATGACTGACTAGATGCTATCACTTCCGTGGCATTCATTAATTTCAGTTCAAAATTTTCTTCATTGAATCCAGTCATTCTGTATAATTTATTTTCACTTTTTTTTACAGCATTTAATTTTACCTTTACCGTAAGCTGATTTCCAGGAACTGGGTGAGGAATAAAACTTCGCACCGTCATAATTTCACTTATGAAATGTTGGCAAACCTTTGATTTTGACCTTTGACTTTTTGGTCTACGACTAGAAAGTTTTGTCCCATCTGTTACAGATCTAGTGGGAAAAGATTTTAAAAGCTCAGATGTAATCGCAGGATAAGTGATTTCCTGAATCATCATTAGGTCAACAATAAAGACCAGTGAAGTTTCGACAAGCTGACAGCAATGTATAACTTTGTATCATAGTAATGTATTATCCCGCATATCAAACTTTAAACTGCCTTGTTGTTTTGGTATTGATACAATAAGTTGACAGAATCGTCTTAGGTTTACCCAAGTTTCCCTTAGCATCTTCTATTATTAAAAGCTCACTGTAACAATGCTTACAACTTCATATTTCAAAGTTTTTCACTGTTAATAGAAAATGTATCTTGAATGAACTCTAACTTTGTTGATTGAATAATACCATGAAAGTTCATGATAAAAGGAAGATTTGATGGGAGATTCCTCTTCCTCACAATAATTCCCGGTAATTAGATGCCATATTGAGTATCATATGTTCTGGAGAAGATTGTAAGAAATCAGTTAAACAAACAGACAGTTCTACAATGCTTACGAGATAGAATCATTTATACATCATTCAGGACAAAATAAAGATGTCGAATAGAAGTAAAAGTTGAATTTTAATTATTAAAAAGTAATTTCTTGTCCATACAATTTAGAGATGATTATAGCAACAAATTTTCTGGGACTGATAGTCCAAATGTGCAAAAAAGCATAATTCTTCGATTTACAGCAATTGGTTTTAGTTTCTTTGTTTTCTGATAGATGCTCACTTCGCTGGTGCTGAAAGAAAAGCAGACTTCAGTATATTTTAGCATGTCAGAAACGGTAGATCATTCCGGATGTCGTTCATCTAATTTACATAATCAGCATGTATTTGAGATGGCAAAAAAGTTTAGTAAATGACTGATATGATTAATGAATTGGTTTGGCGGATGGAGAAGGTGCAGAAATGATTGGGTGATTAATTAGAACCAGCACAGAAAATGTTGCAAAATCTGCTTGGTGACAGTGTGATTTTTAAATTGCTGCTGAAATTAGAGAGATATTAGTAGTACCTTCACTACTGGAACTTTTAACACTTGTGATGTAGGATTGTTCTGACTGCGTCTGAGTATGCTGGGTTTCCAAGTACTTCTGCTGTTTAGACTTTTCCGTCTTCTTCCTTAATTTAGCGGCAGGTTCTGATTCTTTCTGTTCTTGATCTCCACCGTCCTCATCCGGCTGCGTTTCTAATGTCTTCTGTCCTATCATGTCTAGTGATGATGGTTTTAGTGGTTTTGATTCCGTCTTCTTTGTCAGTTGAGTCCGTTCCGAAACTAGCCGTAATTTTTTCGCTTCTATTTTAGCCTGAAATAAGCCACATTTAAGAATGAAGTGCACGCCAGCCAATTTTTGGTCAATTTCGGGTTTTTTGTACACTGTTCTGGTTGTGAACAATTATCAATAGATTAATCAGTTATTTCAAAAACGTAGAGATATCAAAAAACTTTCAAAAAACTTAAGATGACATGAAGCTGCGACATAACGCAGTTATCTTATTGCCATGCTCATAAAGACTGTGGTAAATGCGAATTTATATAAAAACAAAAATTGGTCCAGTTAAATCGATTTCTACCTTTTCTAACTCTCCAAGCGATGATTTTGCCTTCTCCAAAAGGATCGGGAGCGTTTGCTAAATGAAGCAATTTAATTTTGCAGGAATTACTGAAAATACTCACATTCTAAAGAAAATTTTCTTCGCTATTAGAATAATTTTCGTTATTAGCTATTAGAATTCTAAATTCCATGCTCCCCTTTCCACGCAAGTATCTAAATCCTAATTCATCCGGAGAATTGTGATCAGCTTAATGCAACTATATTTAATTGAATATGAATCATTACCGCAGTTCTGGAAGCTGTCGACATTATTTTCTTTTTGATACTGCCCTGTAAATTTGAAAACTATTTTTCCCAGAAAAGCAATTGGACCATAAAATTTCAACTGTCTACTGAAAATTCTATTAGCGTGAACACATTTTATTATAAACCTTTTTCTTTGATAATATTTTGTCTGCCTCTTCCGTTTCAGTTTCTAACGATATATTACTTTCTACATCTAAGGTTGGCTGATCGGCGCTTCGTTCATTATCGATAAGGACTGACATTCCTTCCTAAAAAAATATACTCATTTTTAGGTTTTGAACCCTTCAACTTCTCCTAAATCAACTGTTATCCATATTGTTTATTCTGTCTCAAATTTCTCACAATATTTTTTGGAACAAAAGAAAGCTTACATCTTCACCAACAGGTTTTAGTGTTACAACAGCCGGTCCCAGAATATGATAATGATCATCTAAGCTCGTCGAAGGCTTCAAAGCAACAATCATCGCTCGGAATCCGATGATAAGCTTTCTTCCAGTCCCAACTTCAATGTCCATTCGACCGCCCACCGAATATCCACGCTTCGTGTATAATTTTTCGAATTCATCTAGGGTTATTAAAGCAAAACTGCAATAATGCGACTCACCCAACATTATTTTAATTTCAATCAATTTAGTAGGTGAATTTCTATATATTCGATGATCATTTTGAAAATAAATCTGGATATCATGAGCTTATATTTCATCAAAACCTTTCCATTTCAAGAAAGATCCTTCCAACTAGAGGTTATATACTCGTTTCCACTCCAATAAATTCACCTAATCTCCAATCATAAAAGCAGCAAAAATGAAGTTGCGCAAATGTTATCAGTATGCAAATTATTATTCGCACAGTACAAATTTTGAGGAAATAAATACGAACGATTCATGTTGTTCCTTTAGTTCATATATAAGTCGTCGTGTTTGCTCCTTTCGTGATATTGTCCTAATGATTGAGCTGTCAAATAAGCGAACAATGTCCATCATATCTTCATCAATCTTGATTAGTATACAGTCGGTTGATGTTCGATATTCAACTTTTGGTTTTTTCACTGATTCACGACGCTGAAACAAAAATATGATCAAATTGGATGTGCTGTTAAAAAGGATGGAAAAGATTTCCTAAAAAAAACAATCACTTTTTAGAGGTATTTCTGAGCAGAATTAAACAAAGATATAAATCGCTAATCCAGCAGTTATAGAAACGCAAAATTTAAGCTAATCCTATGATTAGCTTCCTTCTTTCTTCTAATTCGAAATTTTATGTTTATTTTATCATACAATTTTTTTGGTGTCACTGAGTGACACCAAAATTTTGAGCAATCGGCAATCTTTTGAAAAATGCTTACCGCTCTTTTCATCTGGCAATCAAAAAATCATTTTTGTCCAGCAAATTTCATCCCCTAACAGGAAAATTTGAAAAAATTTCTGGCAATAAAAAGAAAACAAACAAAATCATTTTTGTCTAGCAAATTCCGCTCCCCAACAAAGCGTCCCTGATATACATAGTAATCGTGCTTGTGCTCTTTGCCTCGTCTAGACAATGTCATTTCGGTTACTCTGTAATTATCAGTCGTATTTATCATTGATAATGCTGCACGGTCGTATTCGTATTTGAAACTAAACAAGCTAGTTAAAAACGGTTGCTTAAGTTTTTAGAAACGAAAACTGTGCCGGAATGTAATAAATGAAATTCTTGAAGAAATTGTGTGTCAAAGATAGATAACGAACTTGCAAATACCCTTTCGGACGAAGTACATCGTCTTCCCGAATGTTTGAACCAACTGGCCACCTGATTGCTCACTTCCTGATTGTGTTTCAAGATATTTGACCAATTTATCCACTAAATTTTGCCTTTTCTGATTATCAATAGCCTGAATCCAATACACAGATTCTAGAGCATCCTGGAAACTAGGATCCGGAGAATTAATCAGACGTTCTCCGCGATCACGCAAACGATTCAAAGAGCGCTCCCACTGCCGCATTGATTCGTGATGTAAAAATCCCTGCCTGTAACGAAGATGCCTATACATAAATTCATGGATACTTTGAATTTTACGGATTTAAAACCGGAATGCAGTTATTTAAGCGAAGAGTCGTTCCAGCAATTTACAGGATGGAAATTCTTGATGAATACATTCTTAAAACATATAAAGCCTAACTCCGCATTCTCGACTGTTTTACATATGTGATCATCAAAAGCTAATGTGTTAACAATTGGATTTTTATGAAGTGGTAATTTCTACGAACTTCTGCAAATCAACAATAGTATGTTCCAGCGTTTGTGCAGCCATTCGGATAGCTTGTTTGGTCTTGATAACAGTAATCAAGTCAAGCACTTCTTTGTTTTTTTTCATCGCTTTCCGGATCAGGGCATCCACAATTTTGCTCAAATTTTTCTGTTCTCCTAATGCTACCTGATAGGAATCACCCGGAAAAAACGTGAATTTTGCTGGCGGTTGACTAAGAAGGAATTGAAGAAAATATAGTGCTGACAGCTGAATACGTACACGCAGAAGCTGAAACAAAGTTAAGTACTTACGAAACACATGGCATAAAGTATAAAGTAATTAAAGTGACATTATATACATACAAGGGGACATGAAGAAAGAAACAGCAACATACGCCAGCAGTATACAATGCTTCATGTAACGTGAAAATAAACAGTGGTGTGATGCGTAGGATTTTTAGAAGTGTCAAAAGTACCACAAATAAAAGAAGTATGAAACGCATTGTGTTGCAAACAGCTGAAAATAAAATAGTTGGAAGAAGAGAAAGAAAAGAGGTTTTCAGATGTCGAGATTCCAGAAAAATCTCTAAATATAACGTAAATGATGGAATGGATTCAGGAAAAACATTGAAAAGATTATTAAAATATCAAATCTCTTTAAGATACCGAAAGACCCATCTAAGGAATCATAAAAAAAGATAATTTCATTGCTTTATGAAATTGTGCCTCTTTAAATACTTCCTTTCTCTTCAAGAAGAAAAGCCAGAAAGCTAAAATAAAGTAACTAACACAATACTCTCCACTGTCCATTATCCTGTATGCATGAACCACTTGGATATTTGGCCAATATAACCGAAAGAACGGTGCAAATACTAACAATTAATGATACATAAACAAGAAATAGGACAAACTCGATAGTAATCCGATTCACGCTTTGAAAGCAGCGCATATCCAGACGATCTAATTCCTCAAACCATCGTTTGTAACCTCGTCAAGAATTGTAGGAACTAAATATCACTCACTGAACAGCTTCGCAACATTTATCCACGGTTGCATATTAGCTTGTTGCAAACATTTGACTGCGGAAAAATGTAGCGTGATTCAATATTTCAATAATTTTCACTTCAAGGCAACATAATAAACACTATAAAGCGGAGGCCAGATACAAAGTTAAGGTGGGAAATTGATGAACGACTTCAATAGCTAACTAACCATTCGATACGCTGGTTTCCGTAATCGATGAAAATGCACCACTTCTTCAACAAAAAAAATGAAAGCAATCAAGAATGTAAACATCAGGACTGAGTAGCTGACATCGGTTCCAACTGATGGCTGCCAGAAAATAACAAATGCGATCAGGATCGACTGAATGATAGCCAAAAATGCGGAAAATATGCACCACCTTTAATTAAAAAAAACGAATCAGAAAAGATGCATAACGAGAATGAGAACTGCTGAGGAACTGCCCTACAATGCTCGAACATGTTTATGAAGGTAGATCTATTTAATAATTAGGAATGGTTTTTAATTAATGAAAGCAAGGGCAGAACGTGGGGATAGTCGATTAGTTGGTCGCTAAATATATACCATTCTAGGGACCGAATCGGTTTTAAAACAGAAATATTAGTGGGACTTGGATAAGGCAAGAACGGAATACCCATCCAGTTTAGGCGATTCAGCTTTGTGTCCGTATCAATCCAACACTGAAAATTTAAAAACTTGAGTTTAATATATTTTGAGGTATTTATATTTTGAGGTATTTATAACTTAATGTAATGATAAATCATTTAGTGGAAATCAAATTCTGTGGGCTGACATTGAGCATTTATTGAGATATTCTAATAGATTTAAACTAATATTCCGTTAAACACTACTTTTGAAGTGTGAAGAATATTCTTGCTTTTTAAAGTAATTTTTAAAGGCATAACCCGTAACACTGTTAGGATCCTCAGTTCGACATGGTGATACCATTTATTATCAGCTGAATTTAGATGTTCGCAGAAGTCATCTAACGTTAACTTTCCTTCATCAACACCATGTTCCAGAAGGTCGATTACTAAATGCGCTGCACGTCCAGAAATCGCACCCAAAGTCCAAAGGCTGTATACTCGAGCAAGAAGGATACTATAGTAACCAGTGCAAACATCACTGTCGTCTTTCTTCTGTAGTTAAAAATAACATTTAATTTCAAAGGAAAAGTTTGTCAAACACTGGAGAGCTATTATACTGAGAAACCGTACGATAGCTTACATAATGAAGTGTGAGAAATTTCGATAGATCCCACTTCCGAAATGGTCAGAATTTAGAAATGATTCTCGTACACATAAAGAGAGGGATAAAAGATAAAAAGAAATAAGATACCATAAGAAGTGACTCATCCACCGACTGACTGTCAACACTTTTCACCGATTCATCATAGATACTGGTCTGCACTCGTGAATACTGTCCAACATTACTTGCAAAGCCCTGGAAATCACTAATTATGATCAGTTTCGGCAAAACTGTGATAACCAATGAATCAAGAAAAAGCGTACTTTGGTAGTTCAAAAAAATATTCGAATATACAAAAAGATACCAAAAAGAGCTGTAATAAAAAAAAATTTACTTTAAAGACATTAGCTTCGATTTGCTCATTGACTACGGTCCAGTTAGCCTCTGTGAGATAAGAGTCAGCTTGGCGACGCATTGCTCCTATGTTTGCACGTAGCGTACGATTTAGGTGTCGTTCTACGTTCTTCTCCGAATCTTTAATATAACGTGATCGACGATTTGTACCTTCACGATTTGTAACGTATGAAAATGTCATTCCCTATAATTTTCCAGTATTTTATGAGAAAACCAACAGCATTTTAACTAAATTTGGGATAGGAGCGTTTAGTTACTTTACAACAAAATCGCTAACGTTTTTCAACTAACTTCAGAAATACGCCTCACTCGAAAATCAACGAAAGAAGAAATTAATGCTTAGACATCAACAGCCTTTTGCAAACTGCATTGTAAAGAGGTATTATAAACAGTGATAGATGAAGATCAGTAGTGACTACCTGAATCACCAAACAAACAAAAACGGCGGAACTCGCATAAAGTACCACTTTCTCACCAACTCGACGGGCGTACGGATCATATTGAACACTTTCGGTAAATTCATGTACCAGCAAGAGTGCCAATGCTCCCTTCAGGCCACCATACGCCAAAAGGACATAATCGGTGTCATAAACAATATGAGAACTACCCAGTGCATTCCAAACTTCACGAAACACAAGTAACGCCAATATACGAGCCACCAACGATATGGGAAATAATAGTACGCCGGAGATTAAGTGATAGATTACATCGATCTAAACATGATATACTTCAACACTCCGTCCTTGGACACAACGCCCCAACGGTTAGCAACTAAACTTCCCTCAGTGGTGGTTTTGATGAAATCGAAAAAAAAGACACATAAAGATTCACTTCAACCGGATTATCGAAGAGCAGCAAACCGATGGCGTAGCCGCTGAACATGAATACGATGCAATTAGCCCAATACCCGAATGCTGTCCAAATTTGCAAAGTCAATTCTACACTTCTTGGATTTAATCTTTCTCTACAAATCGATGCAATGTACAACAAAAGGATTTTTTGGAAGCAATATAAGATCGATAAACAGTTAAAGGTCCAGTACCACCCATACCTCTCACCAGTTTTTTTTTTTTACTTCCACGGAACTCTTTTTTCTCCTTTTTTTATTCTACAGAAGTTTTCGAGCTTGATCATTGATTTTTTCTCCATACCGTTGCTTAACAATAAATAATCACCTAAGATAATTTAGTGTAACGCCATAAAAGACGGTGGCTACAGCGGCTGATCCTTTGGTTATCTCACCCAATTGCCATACAAAGTATACCGATATCACCAAAAACATCTAAAATTGTAAAAATCTTACATAGTGATCTCTTGCATTGTGGAGAAATATACAGTTGTAGATAAATTCATACTAAATGATTTTGATTCCAACCAAGGAACGAACTAACTTCGAGTTAAGCCTCGAACTACGACAGTTCCTAATATCTCATCCAAGGTATCCCATGGAAATGGCAAATGATATTTTCTTTTAGAAATATTTGATGCATTTTCAATATTAAAATCACAACGCCAAGTATCAGGGATGAAAAAATAATGAATGACCTGAATTCTTTTCTCCTCAGTAATACCATGCCGTATTATCATAACAGTAATATGAGCACTGGTATATCCTAGCAACGGCGATATTACGATACAACTTACGCACATTGCTGCGTAATGTACAAAAGTATACGGATAGGATGGTAAATTTACTTCCTTCTGAAATCGAAGAGAAGCTTAAGCTAATAACTTTCAAGAATCAGCGATGTTTGGGTAACTTCATCGTCAACACTGAATGGTGCGGAAAATCAACTAAAATCAAAATCAAATTTTGGAAAATCAATTAAGATTTCCACCTTTATGTTATAACTTTGCTGATTTATAAGTGTGCTGAAAGAGCAACAAACACTGCTGGAATAAAACGAAAAAAGCTTTACTTGACGTAAAGTACTGCCTAATACTGCCTAATATGCCATTTCATTGGTGCGTTCCGTTGTGATTGTGTGACATTTTATAGTTTGAATTAAAAAGATACAAATACATTCCCAACCGTAACCTTACCATTCTGAGAGAAAATTATGAACAGGAATTACCAAAACAAAACTACGGAGAATTTGGTAGACGAAAATGGCCAGACCATCGTTGAGCAACGACTCACCCTCTACCAGTATTTTGATACGCTGCGGAGCACCGATATCTTCGAGAATTGCAACAACTGCTACCGGGTCTGTTGCAGCCAGAATTGCACCCATCAGCATAACCTAGATGATCCCAACTTATCATTATTGGAAAATCCACGACATTTGCCTTGGCAGTTCTTATTGTGGATTTGCTATAAATAACAGATAAATCACATGTGCCTATGGATAATGTGGCAAATGCTCATGCGAAAAATGATTGTGAAATGAGTGAGGCTTAAAAAGAAAAGGGATAAGTATGAAAGTCAGCGCAGCTATCAAAGCCAATGTCCAGTCGATGCCATTTTAGAAGGAATGAATCAAAGTGTGATAATCTAAGCCAAAGAGTAAATAGAAACCGCAAACTGCAGTCGGATATTTCATGGTAAAAATGCGATTTCTGTGGCATTATCGATACTTTCAACAAAGAAACCTTTTCTGCCACCTTGAAAGCGGCTAATTAAGGAATAATAAAAACAGAAATTCATAGAATGATGAAGCAAAGTTAGGCGTGTATCAGTTAACAAGTGAAAAAAAGTTGCATGGAAATTCGTCCCAGTCAGTAAATACAGAAAAAATAGAAAACAAAACGTTTTGCAACGGAAAGTACTTGAAATCATTTAGTCATAAACAATCTACTTTCCGTATCTCCGAGTGATATCCACCGTGAAACTGATCTTCGAAAGAATGGCACACGTACATGATGAAAAAACCAGGTCAAAATTAACCATGTAATCCAGAATGATTCATTCCAATAACACCAGAAGCAATGCACCGAAGATTTGTCTCATTTGATGTTAATTTACATAAAATCTAAGACCTATATTTTAATTTTCAATTTCCATTCAGACTGGCAAGTCGTTACAGTGTTACAGTGATAATCTACCAACCGTGAATATATTCCAGTTGTCCATAATCCGTAAAAATGGCAGCATTAGAGCAGTGTATAATATTAATGTTAATAAATAGACAGTAGCGGTCAGCGCGAATAATAGCCATTGCTTGCGAAAGAATAGATGTGAATTGCTTTTTACAGCAGATTCAAAAATAAGTAGCGGTAGAAGAACCTAAATGAAAGATTGACTCGGATCAAAATATCTTGTTGCTTGTCCTATCTCCAAGACGGAATTCCCTTATGCCGCACCATCACTGGTTATAACTGATAAAACGTACTCCAACAACGATGCCTGGTTCAACCGTCTTCCATGTATACGTCTCATCAATGTGTGCCATCAAATTTTTTGGAAAGAATAAATGAAGAATAAAACTGAAATATTATACTTGTCTTTAAAGGTAAAATTTGAGTAATTCAAGTCATTACTTGAAAAACTTCAATTTATCAATTTCGACTCTTTGTTCTCCAACAGAGGCGTCGGTCAAAGGTCAGCACAGTACAAGTGCATCGTTTCGTGATGATTATATGTTTTAACCATTTCACTTTTTTAATTACGCCAAATAATTCAAAAAGGGATTTCGAACATATCTTCTCATAAACAAAATTAGTTCGAAAGTTTAAAAAAGAAAAACAAAAAACTAAGTAATTGATATTAAAAGCAAGTAAAAATCGTAAAAGGTACGTTTCAATGAATTTTGAAAATGAAAAGAAGGATGGAACCTTGTGCCAAGTGCGAATAAGAAGATGAGAATAGTATCCGGTATACGAAGAAACCGGATGCGACGATTTGTAGCATCTAATACAAGACCGGTAACAAGAGCTAAAAATGGGAACAAGAATACTTGCAACGATTTGAGCATGCCACCGCACAGGAGCGCCTACTTTACCTTAATTGAACGTAATAATAAATCGTCCTTAAGTGTTTCATCTCTTTTGTACCTTCATTTAAACTTCTTTTTATAATTTCTGCATAAAATTGTAAGCAAATTCCTGAAAAAAAATCTCTTTTTACATTACTTTTCGAATTCAAGCTATATTTTTCATCAAAAAATTTATACGATAGCTACTTGGGATGTGGTGTTACATTGGATGGCCGCATTGTTTCCAATACCGTCAGATAGGTGATCCTTTTCACTTGCGGGGGAATGATTTATTTATAGAAGGTATAGAGGGCTGAGTATAATTCAGTTACTGAAAGATGGAATATGCGACAGCAGGAGGTTTGAACAGTTCGAGGCGCACTACTGCAGATCAGAAGGGGAAGCAAAAGAAAAAGATCAACAATGATGTATCAATTATTTCACAACCTACTCGAACGGTAATTTATTATTGGTATACTTTTTAAAGCCAAAATTATTGTATGTAGTCTTATCACTCATTCGGCGAACTCCTAAAAGCTTCACACTTCAAATGCTTCAAACGTGTAGTGAAAGTACCGCATTGCGATATGACTGATAATTAAAGATGATTGACTGAAAAGGGTTATCGATTGGCTATGGATGAAATTTATGCAAAGGATGTGGTTAATGGTAAAGTTTATTGAATTCACTGAAATAAATTGTTTTTGTCTGTTCTACCGTAAACTGTATGTTTTGTTTTGTCCCACTGTTTTTCAGAAGAATCAGGAAATTTCGAAAAATATCAATAAGCGAAAGGGAGCTCGACGAAGGCGAACATCGTGTATTCCTTCAACTATTAGTACGCTTGACACATCTCTAACTCCATTTAAAAACGGGTCTACCCGACCCACAATTCAGGTAAGCTTTGTCACATGCCATAATCAAATAATTACTACATCAAATCAGGATGTCCCCTAGTTTTTGGGGGGTCCTTTGCACAGAAAAACCTTTTTTATGATCCTTATGACGGAAATTATTGATACATATAGGATAGCAGTCATTTGAACTGGAAAGTCAACGATATATCATCTCCAATGAATTCAGAAGTTCTTGACTTTTGGGAACGTCCAGACATGGGTTCTGGTCGCGAAAAACGCCATAAGAAGAGAAACAGGCTGAAAAATTCCTCGGTCTACAAGTTTTGCATAATATTGATGTACTTCGTACCTCTTATTTCAGTCCTCATCATAACGTACCATTATGTTTGCATCTTTCAGTTTTTTCACTTCATTTCTTGTGGATAAGTAGTCAAAGACAAGTAGTTTGCAGTTTCGTTTGACAACGTCCGCTGCAAGTACTTCCGTAACTGGGCATGCAAATACTATTGCCAGTAGCAATGAACCAGATGTAATATCATTAAGTGACGAAGAAGGGAGCGAGAATCTAGAACCTGTTACTGAATTAGCTTTACTCGACCAGGCAGGTGATATCGATGACACTGAATTTATATCTTCAAGCTCTGTAAAATTTTTCCTTCAGTATAGTAGTCTCACTTTGAGATCATTTGGGAAATGAGTACTCCTCGAATTGTTGGAATATAGCAAGTCATGAATGGATGAGTAAACATCGAAGAAGAAGAGGAGTAATCTTGCAACCTTATACTGTTAATTGTAGTTTTCAAAAAATAGTGCAACTTACAAGTACTTTAAATTGTCCCATATTGGGGATCGGTGTTCGCTTGCAAATTGCATGGTTATCACGACTGGAACAGGCTACCTGATGTATAACCAGGCAACTTGTGATTTCATAGAAAAGAAATAGCCTGAGGAATTTTTGTGCTTTTATCAACAGTTCTTTAGATATTTGCATCGCATACCATACCGTAAATATGGTTTTTTTAAACTACATAAACATATAAAACTGAGTTCATTCATTTCAGTGTGATTATTTCACTAAGCAGTTACAAACTTCACCACTGATCAAGAAAAAAGTTCTAAAATGTCTGACTGCTTCTGACGAATTAGAAAGGCAAAGGCTTATTAATAATGCAATTTCCGAGAAAACTGATAATGCCAATGTAGAAAATGAAGGTAGTGCTTCATTTAATAATTCAACTGAAAAGCTAGTTTCTGAAATAACGATGATTGCAACGGGTTCAATACAAGATTAAAACAACTTTTGGAATTGAACTTTTGGAGAAAACATAAAGTTCGTTCAAGTTGCAGACAATCTAACTTCAAGAAACAAGGAACAAATAAAAGTGGGTATTGGTGGCAGGGAGAAGAAACACTTCACCATCGAGGTTTGCTTTTTAGGTGTACGACCTGGCTGTGAATTCTTATCTCTTTGTAGTAATTTCACTGCATTTCTTCATAGATCCATAGATTTAATATTTTTGTTTCAAAATGAATTATTAAAGTTTAATTTAGGTACCACTGAGGAGCGGTCCACTTTTGGTTCGAAAAGATTCTTTTGATGGATTTAATTTAATCCCTGGCACGCATAAATTTGTACAAAATGGCGAAGTGGAGGTGAATTTTAACTTATTAGTAACCTTCATTTCATTCTAGCATTTTTGACTGTCAGATATTTTTCCTTCATATTTTTCTGCAAATTTCAGCTTAAAATTGAAAAACCAGAAGGGAAAGATTTCATTGAACTCATCTTGTTTGAATGCTGCGGCCCGTTGGAAGATCCTAAACAGGTAGCTCGAGGTGGATACAAAATATGTGCGTCAGCTGTACTACATGAAAATACATCTGTGGAAGTAATACGCGAGGCACTTAATGACTTAGCTGAACAATTGGAGCGAATATCTCATGACTCATTTTATCCTGGTGAATGTGAAAATCACTTGAAATTGGGCTCTTTATTAAAGCCGTTTTTAGTACCTTAGCCTATAGTGCTTTCGGCTCATTGAGGTTTTTACTTTAGGCAAAAAGTTACCTTATTCTGTGAGTAGATACTCTTTGTCTTACTTGGAGAAGCAATACATTTATCCGCTGAAGAAGAAATCTTCACGTTTCCCACGAGCTATTTACTACTGTGGATTATGCCAATATCACATCTGTTCAGTTTCTCAAGCAATAGCGCATTTTTTGTCACTAGAACACACTGACAACAGGGAGGTCAGCATTTTAATTACTGCTGAAAAAGTTTTCACAAAATACATAGTTTTTGTGGTAAAGAATTTCTATGAAATATAAGGCCTCCGTGTTTGCCTTATTTCGAGTTTTGTAGTCCAGTTCTTTCCATGTATGTCATGCTGCTGTAGCATCATGAGTCTATGCTCCTTTGATTTTAGAAAATACAGTTTTAGAAGGCATTTCCTTGATTTAATAAAATACAGTTGTAGAAGGCAGAGTCACTAAAAAAATTGGGATGTTTGCCAGGGCCGGCAAGAGAACAAATGTTCAAAGTAAACCAGATTATTCGAGAGTTATACATTTTCACGAGGCTTGCGGATGTACAATATGAAGTCGGATCACAAATAGCGACTTTGTTGTCACATTTTTTGCAAAACGAAGCCCACAAAAGTTGTTTTTTTTTAATTTCATGGTCGAATATAAACTGAAATTCAGCTAAAATTAATTATCATTAATCATAATTGTGCTCGTGTCTGTACTCGACAACTGTGCTTAAATTCATGAAGGCTTATATAATTTCTTATTTCCATTGAACCGTTATGGTATTTTGAAATGACTGAAGCCGATACATGATGTGCAGTGATGTGAAATTGTTGAAGTTTAGGATGTCTTTAATTTTATTAGGATTCTAAAAATTTCGAATCCCTTATCAAAATTTCATTTGTCATGTTTCAAATACACAGGTTATTCGGTGATGGTTTATGGTTCATATCTGACAAGGCTAGCGACTCCACATAGCAATTTGAATTTAGCATTGAATTTCCCACTAGAATATTCGCTTGGTTACGCATTGTCACGGGTTATGGAAGTTCTGGATAATACAACACTTGGTACTTTTTTTTTCGACTTCTTGTATTATTTCTAACTTCCTGAATTATATACTGTTCTGAAATTAAAAGAATTATTCCTATCTTTCAGGGAAAGACTTTACTGTCCATTCTATAACCTCCGATTTTCAACGTCCAGATCCTTCAGTTCGCTGCATTATAAACTCCGTTGCAGTTGTTATTACAACAAATTGCGTTCGACAGCAGCGTGCTACGCAGCTTATTAATTTGTATTGTGCGATTTGTTCACAGTTCAGGATTCTCGCTACTGTTTTTCGTTCATGGGCTGAGGTATGAATAGATATTATTCCTTTCCTTTGCAAAATCATTTGTACTGCGAATATTCTTGCCCTTAGAACCGCTCAGGAAATATGCTTGGATTTAAGAAATAATCGGTTATCGCGTCTTTATGCATTTTATTCAGAACATCGTGCGTACCTGGATAAACAAAAAACTTGACATCTCTATGGGGCTTGAGTCGATGTTTGTATGAATTATATGGTTGCATATAAACTGCTGAGACCAGTAATGTTTTATAGGTGCTAGAATTTACTAATGCTGGATTTCTTGCATTTCATTTTTTAAAAACCTCATGATCTCAAATAAATACTCTTGTTGTGATCGTTTTTCATTTTTAAAGAACAAAGTTCGATAAAAAGTTTCGATTTCTGTATGATTTCAAATACTTTTGTAGTTGTGTTCATTAACTAATGTGCAGTTAGGTGGTATACCAAAACTTGCTTTCGATATCATATTAATTTATTATCTGCAACGTAAGGGATTACTTCCTTTTGTCTTCGAGGTAAATTTATGAGTTATTCCGGTAAATTTCTATTTTTCCTGAAGCTTTAGTTAAAGATTTGATTTGTTTTCATCGGGAGAAATTTAAAAGTAATGATGTTTAACAAGAAAGAAGACTCACACTTTTTATCTCCAAAGTTTAAATATTGAGTGTCTGAAGTAATTTAAGTGAACTTATGGAAATTTTGCAGATCCTAGATGAAGAAGAAATAATGCTGCTAGACAGCGGAAGTCTCGAATTTGAGCACCAAGTGGATAAGATAGTATGTCTTTTTTTTTCAAATTCTTTAAAGTACATTTTTACATGCCTAGTTTTTTCATTTTAGAATACTGATTTTGGTACTGGCAGTAAAGAGTGGGATTTCGGCAAAATTTGGATTGATTTATTTCGCTACTACACTATTGAACATCCTGTTGAAGAACTGATACAAATACGTTTGAGAAAAAGATATGTGTCAGAAGAATGTATACGTTGGAACAAGAAACGGCTTGCAGTCGAAGGTTATTTTGCTTTGATTATTTAGTGAAATTTTGAATTTTTCAAATTTCTTCAACACTAAAGTCGTATTTCCTCTACCTCGCCTAATATAAAAAGTTGTTGCACTGTTAAAGAGCGAATTAAAATGATAATTTTCATCATCTTTTGTATTTTTTTGTATTTTGTAATTTTCATCATCTTTTGTATTCTTTTGTATTTTTTTTCGGAAAGTACGAGTAGTTTTATTATATGTTTTTTGTTTTTCAGATCCATTTGCTCCAGATCACATAATGCAGCCGCAGCAACGCATAAATGGTTATTTCTCGAGCTGCTTTCTATCTACTTATTTTTATTTTGCTTTACCGCGCACTGTTGTTTGTTCGTTAATCCCATATTCCGTTATATCACCCGAAACTGCTGATCTGCGGATGAAAAAGGTGGTTTTTCATCTGTTGTGTGACGAATTTTTTAATATAACTTATTTTTTATATGAGGAATTCTATATAATCTATATAAGAGGAATTTTATATAATCTTTTCCATTTCGACGCCATTATAGAAGCGAAAACGCAGGTCGAAAAAAACCATGCTGTTGAATGATTCCTGCTGCGATGAAAGTGCAGCAAATAATGATC
Organism: Loa loa; assembly: GCF_000183805.2. NCBI lineage: Eukaryota > Metazoa > Nematoda > Chromadorea > Rhabditida > Onchocercidae > Loa > Loa loa. The sequence continues at coordinate 149,118 of NW_018108308.1, read as the reverse complement.
AGCAAAATAACAAGAGCGGTTCGGATGACGTTGGTAATTTATATAAAAGTTTGTTTCCAAAATAAAATTGGTGCGACTGCAATAAAATCGATTTTCACAGTTTAATATTTCTCTAATTTTTATGTTTCGATTTTTTAGACGTGAGAAGTCTAGAAGCGACACAGAATCGGATCATGGAGGCCGATATGAGTAAACAAGAAATTACTACTGTAATCGAAAATGGATTGGAAACTACAACAGGGCTCTGGACAAACCGGGTAATTTTCGAACTTTAGTTTCCTTAATTGGATGTCGTAATACGCTAATTACCGATGATATTTTTATGAATATGACGAGTTTTATGCTGACAAAAGTCTTCTACGTTATAGTATTGATACTTTGGAAAATCTAAACTCACAGGTGCAATCTTACATCTTGAAAACAGTTTAGACCATAGTGAAACACCTTTGCTTCAGAAAATGATCAGTTATACGATTATTCGTAAAAACGGCAATTTTTTATGCATTATCGATTCCTCGTCTGTTTCTTAGTAGTGCTTTTTACTTTTTTAATTAAAGAAAATAGGAATAAAGCAACACAAGAGAGATCAGATGAAAGGGGAAGCGAATAAATAAATGCAAAAATTTTGATATTGGAATTTCAGGTCAATGAAGTTAATTGTAGCAATAAAATTTTTTTGCGTACAAATATATGGCAATAACAGGAATCAAGCAAATAAAATTAGAGGAGATTCCTTCTTTCATGTACTGAGAGGAGGGAAGGGGGGGATGCAAATAAGATGATGTTTAAAATAATTAAGCATATTATTGAAAAAGATTTTCTTTTTTGATTTTCCTCACTGGATACGGTTTTATCCTAACAGTGGTGTGGGAGTAATAAATTTTTCCACTGTTGATAATTTTCTCTTAACCAAATAAGCTAGTTGACTATGTATACCCATTCTAATAAATGATATACACAGCTGGTAGAACTCTAGTAGTCTTCCTGTAAAAATATCAGACAGATTCCCGGGGGAATTGTTTCACATTTTTTAAGGATGAGATCGATGAAAATTTGTTGGCATCTGGAAAATGCAAAGATTTGGAAATGCCACTTTCCGACCCTACTGCCTCATGCCTGGATTTGAATACGTCTCATAATAATCTGAAAAGAGATGATGCTGATGAAACATGTTGCAATCATGATCTGAAGGCAACAACTCTCCAGCAGCATAATTTTTGCTTCTCGGAACTTTCTTTAGTTGGTTTCACTATTTTGAAATCTTGGAACTTCGAAGTACTTTTACTATTAGCGAGTTTGAAACTGTCGAGTTTTTGTGCACTAACTGTGAATTTCTATGATTAGCTTAACTTTATCTTAAGTTTGCTTAAAACCATTTGGAAATCGGGATTTCATTAAAATTGGTATTTGCTTTGTTCCAGCGAATAAAAGAACTTGAATTGTTGGAAGCCACTGTCCAAAACTTATATGTGAAGGAAGGATATGATATGTGATTTTCATAATGCTTTATATGGTTTTTAGTAATTTAGTATTAAATTTTAATTGTTGTGGTATTCGTTCTCATAATAGTACTGAATTTTTGGATTTTCGACATCCTTCAGGAAAAAGATGAATTGGCTGAGACCAGGCTTGCAAATGCTGCTGTTTTGAAAATTAAATTTCATGATTATGACGAAATGGCTATTCGCAAGTTATGGTTGGCTTTAAATAATAATGAATATGATTATCCATGGGCTTTACACTGCTTCACTGGTGGATTGGTATGTTAATTTAAATTAATACGGCAATGAAACTTATTAAACACAGTGGAAACAAGTTATATCCGGAAAAGTTGAAAGTTGAATCCAACTTGAATTTTCGGGAAAATGACTTAAAAAATATTGCGGCACTTTCAACTATGGTACATTTTTCTAGGATAATGTTCATATTCGTTTTTATTTCCATTTCATGTTGACTATTGGTACAGGCCGTTGCTTCAGTGAAATTTAAATTATTGCTGTGTGGGTTATTGATTACTTTTTCCAGGAACCAGCAGTACGATGCACATGTTGTAACGCAGATGGTCATTTGCGAGAGAATTGTCCTGAACTTATGATTCCAAAACCCAAGAATTTCCCACCATTAACTAATGCACGAAAGAAAATAATTGACCTTGTCATCTCCGATATTTTTAGTGATTCATTTTAATTGAATTCTTTAGGCTTCAAAGTTTGGAACGGAATTTTTGTGTGCAAAAAAAATATGTTGGTAAAGTTGCATCCGTCAATTCATGTATTCAGATTTAAGAATCTTTTTTCAAATTTTGTCAGTTACTTAATTTGAGACATCGTTACAGGGGAAACATTCTTTCTAAACTCTTCCATTTCTTAGATATTGATCATCTTTTTTAATGCTGGATAAATCAAAGATCTGAGAGAATGTGGGAAGAGTTTAACTGCATCTCAATGCTTTCTTTCCAAAAAATTCAAATTTCAAATTATCATGAATAACAGAAGAAAAGCCAATGTTAAAAATCGCGAAAACAAAAGGAAGAAACGATTA
>NW_018108308.1:103550-146393 GCF_000183805.2 Loa loa | reverse complement strand
CCCACCATTAACTAATGCAACGAAAGAAAATAATTGACCTTGTCATCTCCGATATTTTTAGTGATTCATTTTTAATTGAATTCTTTAGGCTTCAAAGTTTGGAACGGAATTTTTGTGTGACAAAAAAAATATGTTGGTAAAGTTGCATCCGTCAATTCATGTATTCAGATTTAAGAATCTTTCAAATTTTGTCAGTTACTTAATTTGAGACATCGTTACAGGGGAAACATTCTTTCTAAACTCTTCCATTTCTTAGATATTGATCATCTTTTTAATGCTGGATAAATCAAAGATCTGAGAGAATGTGGGAAGAGTTTAACTGCATCTCAATGCTTTCTTTCCAAAAATTCAAATTTCAAATTATCATGAATAACAGAAGAAAAGCCATGTTAAAATCGCGAAACAAAAGGAAGAAACGATTCTAAAAAAAAATTGGAAATGAAGAAATATTGCAAAAAAAAATAAATAAATCGAACTTCTCAATAAAAAAGAATGTCAGATATTTGACAAAATAAATGTTAACAAGTTGAATGCATTCTAATTTTCAATACATATATTTTTCAGATACAATGCGAATTAGACCCTATTATGTGCATCATATGTTAACACTATGCCGCGAACTTGAAAGTTGGCTTCGACGTTTTTATCGTACTGATTGTCATCTTTCATTGTTCGGTTCAGCTGGGAATGGATTCGGTCTTTTAGGTTCAGATGCAGATATTTGTCTTCGGTTTGGACCAGAAGTGAGATCTGAAGTAAATTTTAAAATGATTCTTTATTAGTCTGTTAAAAATCAGTTTTTCAGCTTGTGGATCAAAGTTCTTCTTTTCAATTTTACAGTCAAGTCCGGCCAAAGTCTTTCCAGATTTCGATGAAAATTGATAACGACAATAAATTTTCAAATTTCGAATGATAAATTTCACATATTTGGTTATTATGTACTAAATAGGAAGCATTATTACAGGACATTGATTCGGCAGAAGTCATATGTAAAGTTGCTGAAGTGATTCGTAAAATGCCTAACATTACGTTCGTTTACGAAATTCCACATGCTAAAGTACCAATCGTGAAGTTTCGATGCCGTAATCACTATCATCTTGAGGCAGAGTAAGTATTTTGCGTAAACCAGAAAGGTTTTTTTCCACTTGATCGTTGAGATTACTGATTAAAATGTATTTCCAGTAGATCTGTTGACATGAAGTAGTTGTTATTATAATAAAACACATGATTTTTGATTATTAAGGATTCTCCAATATCTTAACTGCAAAATTATGTCAATTTTCTTTGCATTTCAATTAATTTTTAGTGTGTCACTGTATAATGTGCTAGCATTAGAGAATACACGTTTGCTGCGGACATACAGTAAACTTGATCGCCGAATACATCAGTTAGGAATAATGACTAAAATGTGGGCTAAAAATTGCGAAATTGGAAATGCATCGAAAGGAAGTCTTTCATCCTATTCTTATATCATCATGCTTATTCACTATCTTCAACGAACAAATCCACCAGTTGCTCCATTCCTTCAGGAAGTTTGTTTTTCTTTGCATAATTTCCGAATTTTTATTTTACATTTCCTTTCCTATTTTTATTTCTTTTGTTTGGTGATGCTGATAATACTTATTTTTTCTTTGTTTAATAAGATTATATTCTATAGACTGTGTGATTATTCATTATTTAATGCGTATGCGATGACTTTCAGTTAGTACCGCCTGGAAGATATAGAGAACCAGTAATAATTGATGACTGCGATGTGTACTTTTGTAGCTTTGAAGATTTGGTTAGTTCTCGAATTCGCATTTTGTTCTCTTTCCCCACTATATACGCATTTTTACATCTCCTATTTCTTTTTATTTCATTTCGTGTTCGTTTTCTTCCATATACTTTTTTTTCTTATCAACTTTAATGCTCATTTTTCTCAAAATATGTAGTCCTCTTACTGTTTGTTTTTGTAAATTGTATATTTGCGTTAGAAGTGGACAATTCACAATCGATCAACGGTTGGGGAATTGTGGATAGGCTTTTTGGATTATTTCGGGACGAAATTCGATTTTACAAGAGAAGTTATACAAATTCGACAAACTCTACCACTTTTGAAGCTGGACAAAGGCTGGCAGTCTAGACCGATTGCAATTGAAGATCCATTTGATCTCACTCATAATCTCTCCTCGGGCGTTCATTCCAAAAGTAAGCAAAATTTAAGTGGATTATTGAGTTTTAAAATGATCTGGCATAAGCAGAATGAAAAGTGGATGAAGTATCAGAAATTAAAATTAATAAAGTATCAGAAATTTGTGCACTGCAATGTGATAGGCTTGTCCTAGTGAGGTTAATTGACACAAGCTATTTCATAAGGAGGTTATCTCTTAATCCTTTAATCTAAACATTAAATTGAAATCATTTGGTCTATTTGGTTTGATTTTTCAAAATTTCTCATTTTCTGGTTATTTTCTGATGGTAGATTTACTACTTTATAACATTCTTATCAGTTTTAAATTAACCGTACCCTTAATGAGTAAATAATCGAAACGTATGCAAGCCAATCATGTTTGGACTCTTTTCAGCAATGGCATATATACAGAAATCATTTATACTGAGTTGGGAGAAATTCAATACTTTATCCGTCCCAAATTCAAAGCTAAATCATAATTCACTTATGCTTTATGCGGTAAGCCTTGCTGTTTGTGTCAACTGTTTAATACGGTGTCTTACTGATTCCCTTTATTTTTGTCATCTGATATGCGAAGAAATAAAATTGGCACAGCGATTTTGTTTGTTTTACTTTCAAGCTTTTATTTCTTCATCCTTTCAGTCTGTCTTACTCTCAGATTGCCGTGTGGGCAGTGGTCCTCCATTGGATTGCAATTGTTGCCATCGGTGTCGACAAGTTGGACATTTTGTAATGGATTGTCCTCTGGGCTTGAAAGATAAGAAACTAAACAAGTAATTCTTTAGTTTCAAATTATTTCTTGCTTTTTAGTTATATATTTCATCCGTCTCAATGAGCAGGATGTTTGTATGTAAATCTGACAGCATTGGACTATAAAGAATTCATCAAAAAATAAGTTATTTCACCAAGCAGAAATTTCTGGTTCTACTGGGGCGAGTAAATTTTTCTTGCATAACTATTCGGTGTGCAATATTATATATATATATATATATATATATGTTTTGGAGTGTAAATAATCTATAGATTGTTTAATTATTATTCAAGCAATTGTTTTCCTGTATGTAGCAAACTAATGTGTGGAATCTAAATGTTTTGATCTTTTGCGGTGAATTAACTTCATCTTATCCGTCTAATCTCCACCTCCTTTTCTTATCTAATGGATTAATCGGCCTTAATTCTCAACGAATTGTCTGCAGCTACCATCGATTTTGTTAGCTGTACATTCAGTTTAGTAATTTATTGGTTAATTGAGGCTGAAAAATAAACTTATGACAGATCGTCTTAGAGTAGAAATATTGGTTGAGAGAGAAATTGGTGACTTTTGTTGTCACTAACATCAGTTCTCTCTCTCCATTCATTTGATACTTCGTTCTTTATCGTATTACTTCATGTTGTATTAATAAATTAGAATGAATTGTTAGAACTTCTGGATATATCCATTAGCATATTGAGAAAAATTCTTTGTCTTTTATCATATTCTTTATATCATTCTTTTGTAGGTAGAGCTAATCCAGAGAATCCCTGTATTAACGAACTTTCTGGCACCAGTGATCACTGCCGAAAAAATTTAAGAAAATCACAGCGGTAAGCGACCAAATTAGACGTAGTGTCATTTCATGGAAAGCGAGTGCCATTATTGTCGTTTTATTGTAATCATTCATTGTTTTGCTTCCTCTTGAATTTATCAGCATACTGATTCGTATATATCGATTACCATATCGTTTCTGATCTTTTTTCTGAAGTTAATCCCTAATGAAAGCCTTTTAGAAATTTGATAAAATGTTGTATCCAATGATAAGCGAATACAAAGTGTTCGGTCACCTCTGGAAACCATTTGTTTTTTCCACTTGTAGTTTTCATATAATTTCGTAATATAAGGAATGTAATGTAACGCGGCACTAAAATGATTCATTTTACTTTCGTGAAATTTACTCTTAATTCATCCCTTGTTTACTTTTTCTCGATTATGATTGGGTTTTGCTGGTGCTTCGAACTTTGTGTCAACTGGAATGAGTTTTTACATCTATTGTATCACTATCTTCAACTTCTCTTCAACTAGTTAAATTCCCCGAGAAACTTAAATTAGATCTTTTGACTAGTTGAATAGTAAAATAAGCTGGGACATCATTCCCACTTCACGTTGGGAATGCACAAAGAACGCGAGGTTCTCTTTGATTCTCCCTTTTCTTTCTCTGACAACGAAACATACCACAGGTTTGAAGCATGCGCGGTGATCAAGATGTTTGTGTGGGTTTTCCTTTTTTTGATTCCTGTCTAAATTTAACGATACTCTCTGTGAAAAGAAAGTTATGGGTTTACGGTATCTTAACTTTGTCAATTGGTTGCCATAAATTTATCATATGTTTCAGCTAAACTAATCGTATTGTGGTATTTATAACTTATGTTCATTCTCGCTCATACTGTTTAGCTTTTTCATGAACACTTATCAGTACTGCTGTTTGATTGCCTTTTTTTTTTAACAAAAGGGACATAATTCATAGAATGTCATATCGAAGTTTGCTTGGAATGTTTTTGTGACCTACAGCGAGATCAATCACCCAAGATATTTTTAGTTCTTCTTATTCAGATGTTGAATAGCGTGATTTCTGATAATCATTTTAGCTCCGCTGTGTCAATTTTGCATTATGTCAATATGGAAATGTCATTGTTGTCTCATTATTGATCCATTAAAGTTTTTGATCAACTAGAAGGAGAATAATCTCGAAGTAGCTGTTTACAATTAATCCAACATAACACGTAGCAGCGAAAATGTTGCATACGTTGCATACTAATATTTGTAGAGGCGAGTTTTTTATTTGCTTGGGATTTTCAATCAGGTTTAATGTTCGTGAACTGGGATTGCAATAAGGTGGATGGGAAGAAAGTTGGTGAAATTGGCTCAAATGCAAACATCACTTTTTGTTGATGCCATTTCTTTTAAATCATAATTCCAGAATATCCTATTTTCTTAGTCATGACTTGTAAATGGAGGACTGCGTCTGACGAGCGAAATTGACCCATGAAATTTAAATTTAAATTTAAAAGGAAAAATATGCCTTGCAGAAATTTATCTATCGAATCTTAAACCTATAAAAACCATAGAAGGAAGATTTTGGTTGTATAATTGGAAAAGACATACCGGGTAGGTGTTGCTTTGCGAAAAATTCTCAGCAGGTATATAATTGATGCAGTTAACGAATCCAGTATGGATCCATCACTCAGGTAAGATTTCATATGAGCTAAAGATTTTATTCCTACTGCTTCGGTTATTGATATTCTTATGTATTCACCAAATGTTCTTGTTCTCGGCAAATATTTGGCTAGTTTATGTCTTCGTTTTCTTCTTTTTTTTTCTGTAATTTTCGAATTTAGGTGGTGCAATCTATTCAGTAGATATTCATCCAGATGGCACGAAGATAGCAACGTGCGGACAAGGTGGTGAAGGTGGTTCAGGCCTTGTGATCATCTGGAATGTGAAACCAGTGATTAACGAGAAAGCCAGTCAGGAGGCATCGTGCAGTCGACTACTCTCGCGAATTCTGCATCAAAGTAATTTAAGCAATTCTCATGTTACGTTCTCTACATTTAATTTAAGTAGGATTGTTTAATTGCTGTCACGTAGAAACAAACATTTATTGTATTATCCTATTTTTTTACATCTATAGCTCCATCACGATATATGGAAATTGGTATCGGTGAAATGAGCCTAAGGCGGATAGCCTTAAATATCTTTTTCTCGCATGTCATTACATCGCCGTGCTAGCATTCTCTGCTTTGATATTTGTGAATGCAGCTATTGAAATTTTCTACACAATGTTTTATTTAATTTTCTTTTATTGTTTAAATGTTTAATTTTCTATATAATATTTTAGATTGTGTTAATTGTGTTCGTTGGTCTCCGGATGGAGCATATCTTGGATGTGCTGGTGATCAACAATCACTGACGCTCTGGGAGTTTGGTGGTCGAGTTTTCAGTGCTGGAACGATTGGTTCTAAAGTAGTGTTTTTGCGAATGAAATTAGTCATCATTCTTTGCGTTCGTGAACAGTATTTACTCATAACAAAATTATTGTGGAGACCTTTGTGATCCATTTTTAAAACCTTTATCATTATTACCTTTACATTCTTTTTTTGAAGTGAAGACAATTATTTCAGATGTCAAAATGTTTGTAAATAAAACATATTTCAGGATTCCATTAATGTCGAGAAATATCGGGAGAAGTACCGGTTGTATGGGCATTTGTTAGATGTGTTACATCTTGAATGGTCCAAAGATGGCCGCTATCTTGCATCTTGTGGGATGGATCATGCTGTGATCATTTGGGACGCCCATAATTTACCGAGTATGTATTTTCTTTACAACATCACTTTTCCACTTTTTTTTAGATCCCTTTGCTTAAAGACTTCCGAAATTTTCTTTTGTCTTGTGTGCCTGCCGATTTTTTTCAAGTGGTGAAGTCTGAAAATTTTTCAGACAAAGTGGTGTCATTAACAGTCGAACGAGGCGGGCATCAGGGTATTGTGAAAGGAGTAAGCTGGGACCCAATTGGAAAATTTCTCGCTACGCAATCAGCTGACAAGTCTGTGAGAATCTGGACAACTGACAATTGGCAGTGCATCAAAGTAGTCATGGATCCATTTATTGAGGTTTATTTTAAAAAAGTTACTAGCACCTTACAACAGCAAACTGTCATGCACTAAAAAATCAGAATTTCTCAAATCGTTCACAATGAAATGTCAGTTGAATCGATTGATGGTTCAATTTTTTGCTTCCGAAATCTTTCCAAGCTTTTAGATTTAAAGAGACTTTGCTTAAATTTAAAAAACAGGATTAGGAACTCGAAAAGTGATTATATGTTATGCTTTTGCAGAGTAGCCAGTCTACTATGTTTTGTCGATTAGACTGGTCACCAGATGGTACTTACCTGATAGCGCCATGTGCAAGTAATAACTCCGGGCCAACTGCTCACTTGATACGAAGAAAGGCGAAAAATTTTTGTGCAAAATATTCACCTAGCTAGTTCTTTCACTAGTTACTTATTTTTCATTAGGATTTAATTTCCAATAAGTTCACTTAAGAATCACCACTTATTTATTCATTAAAGCTATGACACTTTGAAAATTTTGTCTCATTTGATATCTAGGATTGGGATACTACGCTGGATTTAGTTGGTCATCGAAAAGCTGTAACAGTGGTTCGAGCATGTCCTCGTATGATTGAATATCAGAATTACAAGGTTTTTGAATTAAAACGACTTAATAATTTTGGAATTAATGAGAACTTTTTCTACAGAGTCATTCCAACACTTCTTCGTTGCACTTTAAATCTTCCATTATCTTGTATATATTACTGATTATTCATCTGTCCTATCTCATTTCTATCTATATGTACCTTAGTTTTGCATAAGACGTTGTATTCTATGATTCTCAGTCAAGTTGAAAAAAACTTTGTTGCAGGGCAATCGTCTTCAAGTAAGCTGTATAGCAATGGGCAGTCGTGACAAGTCATTAAGCGTTTGGTTGCTACCAAATGTAGATCGACCTTTAGTTGTCCTGTACAAGCTTTTTAAACATTCCATACTTGATTTTTCCTGGTATTTATTTTTTTGCTTATGAAGTCGAAGAGTTACTTGCATATTAATTGTTAAAAGTTTACTCTGATCTTAAAAATTATTCGTTTCGGCTTTCTAACATTGCCGGTATAGTATTAGTTGAAGTAAGCCCATTTTCTATAGGAATGATTATCATCTAACTATTTGCTCTATGGATGGGACAGTAAAATCAATTGTGTTCGATGCGAAAGAATTAGGACGATTGCTTACTTCTTCCGAAATGGTGTTTTTTTTTTAAAATTGTTTTAAGCTGGCTAATCTTCATTCGTTTTTGTCTTTCTCTTTGCGTGATAAATTCTGTAAGGACAAAAGAGATGGATATATCAATGATAGTTTGCATTTATTACTGTAGTTTATGATGCTTTTAAGGGTGACCTATGTGAACGAATGTATAGTCGTCGACCGTTGCAATATTCTTCTGGTCAACTAAATAATGGACATCAGTTGTTGTCTTCCAAGGATTCAAACCGAATGTTTGTTGATGACCTGAAAAAGCTTCAAAACGAAAAACAAGGTCCGAAACAGTCGAAAGTTCACGACACCGCCTCCTTCATTTCGTCACAAATGAAAGAACTTCGTAACAGTCAAACCGTTGTTCATACACCAGTTTCGTGTAACCCAGGTTTTGATTTGTTTTTGTTTTAAATATATTCAAAAGATATATGCCGTCTGTCACCATGATGATTCTCTCGATTCATCTTTTTTTTTGAAGAAAATAATAAATCGTGTCTTTAATTGATTCATTTTTCTCTGTGAGCAGAATGGCATAAATAACCTACCACTCTGGAAGAAACGAAATATGCTTTCTTCCTTTTTTTCTGTATTGATCCTATTTGCACATTAATTTTTGTTTGCAGTGCAAACTGATTATTCAGAAAAAATGCTTGTTTCATCGGAATTACCGAAGAAACAAATCGAACTTCGAACAAAATCAGGGAAAAGAAGAATACAGCCTGCTTTTATTGCTTCTGTTACAGTTCCTGAAGCTGAAATAACTGTAACGCCTGCTTCTTTGGACGAACCAGCGTCAAGCAGGTCAATTTGTGAAGCAGCACATTTTGTTCCAATTTGGTTTTTTAAATTTTTTAATAGATTTTATATGAAAATAGCTTGTTTCAGTTATGAGCCAGCACAAGCTTCATCTGTGCATCTTTTGGCATCTCCATCCAAAAGTAATGGCCGAGTTTTGGTAAGTAGTATTGAAAAGATACAAACTATGCCAAAGACTGGTGAACCGATGGACACACATCCTTCGACATCCATAACTGAGCAGGTTGCCCAATTTTTCGCGGATTTAAAATGAATACTCTGAAAATTAGTAGCTACCGACAATTTTTCGCGGATTTAAAATGAATACTCTGGAAATTAGTAGCTACCGATACTAAATTGTCAGTTCCTTATAGATTCTGCCTCAATTATCACTGAAACCACTATTGCGCCCTGCTCCTTTTCCGGAGTCACTAACAGTCATGTTGAATGATAATCGTTCCGTTATCTTTCCTATTCCACAACAGCGGCGATCGCTGTCGATATCTGTACCTCCGGTATGTTTCGATAATTTACCATGGTTGCAATACTCCCTTAGTTCGCTGTTTGATTTTGCATTTATTTGATTGAAATATCGACTGGTACATGTTTTGCGTAAAAGTACAGGATAAACTAGGATTATAACAGAAAAGTATGAATTAATATTGATTATAATCATTCAATTTTCAAGGTTATTCGAGTACTTTTTGTAAACTAAGTAATCAGCTGAAATAATTTTCAATAACTTTTTGTTCAAATAATCTTTTGTAGGATATTTGTTTGATATCTTTAAATTTGCAGACTGAAATGTGTTCAATAAATAGGATTGATGTGTTGAATGAGTATGAAATTGCGGCAACTGTTAAATTGACGAAGCTCTGTGGTATGAAAGATACAACAGTACTGTGGACGGCTCATATGGATCCAGTTGTGTGTTCCGCTGCTGCTAATAGGTGTTCCCTTTACTTGAAATTTCTTTTACCTGAAGTTTGAAGTTTCTGTTGACCTGGTAGAATTTTGAAGAAAGACTGGATTGTTGCGATTTCATTTTGAAAAAACAATCGCTTAGTCTTGTACACAGAAATGTCACTGTATAACTTTCACTGGATGTGATTAATCGTTGCTACAGGTATCAGTTTATTTCATTTAACTGATGGAAAAATGTTAGCTCGAATTAAGTGAGGATTTTAAATTTTTTTTTAAATGATTCTCTTACAGTCACTGGTTTGTAACTGGTTGCTATGATGGCAGTATCCACATTTATTCAACACCCTCCGGTCGATTACATACATTCTTTACTATCGATTCATTACCTTTTATAATTCAAGTGCATCGGAATTATCTTTCTGTATGCTCATCTCAAGGATTGGTTTACTCTTGGTTAGACTTTTTTCATCTTTCTGCTAATTTAGAGGTAAACAGTTATAAGGGTCATAGCCATGTGTGAGATTTTTCTTGAAATCTCTCAGTTCTTTTTATAACTGGAAGGTTTACGGTTGATGCATATTTTTAGGAATATAGAAAGTAGGAAATGTATTATGTCAAGAAGGTCAGTTGCTGATTTTTGCGAAAAAGGTAATTTTCAACTTGTTACAGAAGACGAATTATTTACTGTTTCGTTTTCTCAATCGTTATCAAATTTTCTGATAAGCATTGTGATCATCAGAAAAATTTCTATCAGTCATCTGATCACTTCAGAACTAGCAGTCATACCTAACATACGGAAATTCCCTTTACTAATAAGCAGATGATTTGCTGCGTCTTCATTCACTCCATTTAATATATATCGATTTTCTCCCAAAATACCGATATGGATATCCAAAATATCAATGAATACTTTACAGATTGTAAAGTAGTTTCATGTATATTATCAGATATAGGAGAACCTATCATTACACTTTCGAATGGAAGGACTTATTCATTTTTGCTGTCGCTAGATTGCTGGTAAGAAATACTTTTTTGCTGATATTTTGTGCTAAATGTAAATAACATGACCTTTTTATTCTGTTTGTGTAAAATTATCACCGTCAGTACGTAAATTTTATTTGATTTGGAAAGATAACATGTATTTTGAGAAAAGTGTTTCAGTTCTTGATTTTAGGCAGTTACTGTTCGATGAAAAAAGCATTCTGCCTAGATTAAGTATGCCAGCAATGAGTGCTTCAACTAGTGCTTTGCTTAATCCTATAAAAAGGTTGGCTGTTTGTTGAAGCTTTTTCTGTTTCTGCATATTTTTCTGTTCCATTTTGCTATTATTCGTATATTAGAAATCAGGTTTTCAGCAGCCCAATTCATGCAAACAGTGAAGTCCAAATCACTGCCACACATTCATTCCTAGAAGAAAGGCTTTGCAGTGCACTTTCATTAAAACTTCCCAGCGATTTTCGTCACTACCTCAATTTATACGTACGATTTCTACTTCAGCATGGTGAGAGAATTGTAAAATCAGATTTTCTGGAAAAATAATTTATAATCCACTTGTATTGAGGCATGCAGATTTCACGATTTTCAAATATGTTTCATGATTAACTATAATTCCAAGACAAAGAGTGGCTTTAATGGAAAGCCTGTTTCGAAAAGGATTAAAAAAAGGGGATATCCAGCAGTTTCCCTTGATATAGCCATGCTGTGTAACTACCACAAAGCAATCGAGGCTGATCAGCTTACTTTTCTTCTAATCCCAATAATTTTTTAATGCCATTAATGTAGTAGCATAATTAACTTCTGTGAAGTCATTATTTGCGCACTCTATCAAATATTTTGAACTTAAATTCTAGATCTTCACTGTAGGGCTGATAGGGAAACTAAGAGTTAGTGAAGTATTTTCTTAGTAGATAAATGAACGAGAAGCGAGTAATAAAAAAGCATAAAAACTTACGGTCCACTATTCGACCCTCAACTCGAAGTAGAAGTAGAATTTTTAAAGCAACATTGACTTTTTGAGTTAATGAACTTTTCTAATGTTACCAAGCCACTGTTGCTTTCATCGTTACCGTTCTAGGATGTACTACAAAGTTAAACGAAATCCTCTCAACATATTTCACGGCCGTTTCAATCTGTGGGTTAAAATGCGATGTTTTATTGCGTGAAATATTGGAATTGACAAGAACGAGTGAAGGATGCAGTGAGTTTATTCGCGATGTCACGCTACGCCTCGAGTCGCTTATTTCCCATCAGTAATACTAATATTGTTGTTTCCCGTTGCAAATTACTCTAAATGTCTGGCAATTATTATACGTTTTAAAAACTTCTATAGTTCTAGGGCATGTACGGAATTCAGCCTTACCTTTTTTCTGGATCGCATTTTTTTCACTGCTAATTAAATCTTTTTCAAAAAATTCCCGAAATACATGTTGAGCGCTTGTGTTTAACACTGAATCGAACTGGGATTTTATTACGACTTCGGTTTTTCTTGGCATAATGTATGTTCTTTTGAAATTTAATGTTTTGTTACTACGTTTTCATTATTGCGAGTCATTTTTTTAGCATTTAAATTGTTATGTGAATTATTTGAGCAGTAATTATCAGGTTTTTGTAGATCTCCATTTCATGTCTTTTTATATTCTTGGTTTTATTCATCGATTTGTAGAGGAATTGTGACTGTTGAATGGTTTTTTTTCGAATAAACAGAAAAAGTGGTTGTAATTTTAAAATGTGCTTTTAAAGGCGAGCAATGTCTTCATTTGTTTTTTCTTAAATGAATTCAATTCAAGGGGAACGTCGTTTCATCCGTATCGTTTTCTGCATATCCGTTGCTCCACTAGTTCTGATTTCTTGAGAAAAAAAAGTTACTTTATTGTGATAATTTTTCTGTGATTGCAACTGGAAATAAATAATGCGGTTACATTGAAAATTAGAAGTTTAAAATCTCTGTCCTCACTCAGCATGAAAACAATTGCAACCGTACCTGTTCATCTTATTTTATTCGGTGAAGCACGTGAATTGGCCAATTTGTCGGA
The DNA here is from genome assembly GCF_000183805.2 of Loa loa. Taxonomy (NCBI): domain Eukaryota; kingdom Metazoa; phylum Nematoda; class Chromadorea; order Rhabditida; family Onchocercidae; genus Loa; species Loa loa. Next base: position 133,626 of record NW_018108308.1, on the reverse strand, counting down.
AAGAAATGTAAATGTGCCGAATGTGTTGAATTACCGACAGCTGCGACAACTAATATTTCATGAGGCTTTTTTTTAAACCTTTATTATCATTCACAAATTGTTTCGGTACTTTGTGATGAGCGTTGCTTTTTACCACTTCTTAATGCTCCTTGGATGATTTCGCAATTCTTGATTAACTTTTTAAAGTGCCGAGACCTTGCTGGCATTTCCATTTAGTTGAGAAATTTTTCTATCAACAACCGGTCTGGTAGATGATAGAAGTAAAAATTTTTAGCCGTATCGAAGCAAAGATATAGTTATTAAAAATATAGATGACCATCCGATTGAGAAGTGAATTTGGTTCGTCCCAGGACAGGCCATACTCCTTCCGCAGCGGTTTATTCTTTTCAGTGTTGCTTATTCGGTGCCAGATTGATTGATATGGAGCTTTAAATGATTAAGCAGCTAAGCAATCTGATTAATACTTTAGTAAACTTTTGACCTTTTTTAGATGCTGAAGGAACTGTCACCAATTGAAGAGTGTTGCATACTAGCTCTAAATCAGGAATATATCGGTGATCATAATGAAACGTTTACGATCAGTGCGCATTCAGAAATCGCTGTAATACCACCGATAAGTGGTGGTTGAATTTTGGAAATTTCCCTGAAGAAAGCGGTGCTTTTGTCGATAACCGGATGCATCTTTTCTCCTGAAAGAAGTCCTATTGTTTATTTGTGGATGGCTTTGACTTGTGAAGCATCAATCCTATGTTATGATATATTAAGCTAATGTTAGGAAAGAAAATGGTATTATAATGACTGATATTTACAACAATTACTAGATCCTATTGCAATACAGCACTAACGCTACGAAATATTTGGTAGATAACTTTTCCTACTTTAACGATAATGGCATCTACAAATTGTTTTTTTACTCAACAAATAGTTGTGTAATGAATATTAACAAACTATGGCCAGTACTTAGTACTGGCGTGTTCTTTTTCCGATTCCAACATAGCGCTAAATTTCAACCTCACATCCAAACGGATGCCTTTCTACCACTCATGATCTATAGCCAACATAGTAGTGCAAAACCACAAAAATTTCGTCGCACATTTGAAGAGATCGGAAAATGATGGCTTTCTGCTAATATATTTTTATTTAGAAATCATTAAAGTTTTAATGTTTTGCATACCATTCATATGGCATTGTAATAACTAGTCAGTGATCGAAAAACAGTTCATAAATTTCGAGCTTTTAACCAGATAACCAGATGTAAGAACATTAGCAAAATGCCACATATTTTGTAAATTTGATAAGTGATAATTCTGTTCAATTTGGAAAGGTAAAAAAAGTGGAATGAAACCACTGTAGTAAGGAAAATAGATGCCGCCAGGTATTTAAAAGATTTGCTTTTGTTTCCTCATTTATATTGATTGGTTGGTTTTGGAAGTGTTGCTGGGAAGATAAAACGGACTTTGTATCGATATTTAAATTCAAACACAAAATACTTTTATAGATTTGGTAAGTAGTAATTTTAATAATCACTCAAGATAATGTCCTTTGATACTATCAGATGCGAAAATAAATGATTCGAAAATTAGCGAAACTACAGAAAAATACAAAAGAATTATTATACTAAAAGGATTCAAACTGTCAGCTATGAATAATTTGGAATATAACTCTGAGGAGAAAAAATAAATTCAATAGAAACGCATGAAGTTCCGACGACAACATTTAGCAAATCCAATTAAATAGAGAAACAAATTCAGAAATGTCAAGGAAGACCTGTAACCATGAAGACCATGTTGATCATATCAGTACGGGAATCAACAGTCTATCTCCTCGTGCTAACTTACTGCATTATCAATTTACAGAAAAGCAAAAATTAAGCTTCTAATAAAATGGACTGGATTCCACGGATTGGTCGAGAAGAGTAATTTTCTTTGGTATCTCATAACGAGGAAATTTTCATTCCACTGAATGATAATTAGACTTTTCATATCCTTAGCTATAAAAGAAGTATTTTCAGGAAGGATTATTCATTCTTGTACAGAACTATACAATAATATTGCTCCGCAAACAGTTATGGAACCGGTAATAAACATTAAATTCAGCTGCATATCGTGGAATATTAAATAGGAGATCATAACGACCAAGATGATACTCACTGCTGAAGCGAAACTTTTGCACAAATTATCCAGGTATTTCATCACAAGTGATATAAAAATACCCCCTGGAATAGAAAGAACTTCGCACTTCTCGCTTACGATTTGCTGCTCTACTGTACACAGCATTTCTTCCATATTTAAATTCATCCATTTTGTATTCTTATTTTTACTGAGGCATCATAATATTCAATGAATGATTATAATCAGCGCCTCACTAGAAATGCTGTGTCTCACTAGAAACTTATTTGACTAGTTTCGTTTTTAGAAATTTATCAACCATTTCTAAAATTTGTGGCTCTGCATTGCTATGAAGAATTTTATATATAAGTCTACTTACAACTACGAGAAAAAATGATTGACTTACCTAAACTTAAGAGCAGAGTGATAGCTATGACATTAATGTTGTAGCCATAAAAAAATCCTTTAGTTAGAATTTTATTCCGTTCAGAAAGAATGCATCCCAAAGCTGCGCTCACTAGGCCACAGCTATACATCTGAAGATTCCGTATCCAGAACGATGTTTCACTGTCGGCTTTAAGCATATATTCAAAGTATACCCCTGAAAATTGATCGAAGAAATTCAGATACCTATAATTTCTGAATTTGCAACTACCAAAAATTACAATCATCTAAACTGAAGGTTACCAACCAGCAAAGCCTGCCGTCACACATGTGAGTAGTACAGCGCTCAATCCGAGCATGTAATTTTCATCGCTTTTCTCCGGTACACTTCTTTCGTTTACGCTAAGCTATAAATTCAAAATATAAGCTTTTAAATGAATGGAACCATAAATAATGAATAATGAAGTAATACTGTGAGCAACTAAAACTGCTGCTTTTACCTCACAGATTCCATTGTGATAGTTTCTAATACCTTACACAAATGACGAACTTTTCAGTTTGCTAAAGTACGCTATAATACATCAAACTATAAAGTGGAACCCAGAATACGCAATTTCTTGTAATTTTTTTAATATTTGCTTTTTTTATCTTTCTAGTTGCATGCTCCACTTGCGCTTGCATGCACTTGCAGTCAAGAAACGACTAGTATAATTAGTGACGGACACTTAGAAGCACAAACAAACAAGTGTTCTACATTTTTGTCATTTAATTTCACCAATCATTAAAAACATTGAAACGAGTACCTCCACAACAGCAACACCACCGAAAAGTAAGAAAATTGCAAGCCATCGCGTGCCTGAAAATCGTCGTCCAAGAATAATCATCATAAAAATAGCCGTAGTAACCACCTTAAGTTGAGTAGTAACATGATATATGCCCGCATTCAAATTTGACAGTGCCACGAAGTCAAGGTTGTTTTGAAATGCATAGGCTACTGACGGAAAAGTCATTTTCAGCAAATCCTTTGGCTTCCCGAAATATTCCTTCGCCATATACTACAATTCAATTAACTGCTATAAATGGTTCATCTCTGTCCGCCAATTCTTTAAAAAATCGATTGTTCAAGAAACTGCTACTTACTAAAACTTCATTTTAACTTCTTGCTCTACCTTCGAGTTTTGGTATTACATCTGATGTGAATCTAAATTTCTTCGATGGTAACTAGGAACAGCTTCTAAAGAAGATCACTGTATATAACTATGCAGATGATATCATTAGATACGGGACAAGTAAAAGGTGAAGTGAACTTACTCTAGCAAATTCTTTTACATTGTAGTTATTGAGTTGAAAGACAAAGAATAAAGCAATAATCAGTTTGATCATTTCCGAAAGATATACGACTGTTGTTGGGAAGTATTGCTGGAAAAGGTCAAAAATTATCCCTTTTTTCTTAAACCCTACCTCAGTTGCAACCAAAAAATATGGAAGAGATAGGTTGGATTGAAATGAACTAAAAATAACACAAATCAGTAATGACAAGATTCCCGACACAATACTTCATCTATTATCTGATGAGTAATACATTATATTAATCTTCTCCATTAGTAAATTGGGTGAAAAAAAAAAGAAAAAAAAAACAAAAGAAACAAACGAAATAGTGCTAACAATTCGAAAAATGAGTAAAGCTTGATTAATACTGCATGTTATGTATGATAAATAAATTAAACAAGATAAATGAATTAAGTTAAATTAAATCAAATTAGTGAATAAATAAACAAGTAAATAAATTAACTGATTAACTAAATAAGTAAATAGACAAGCAAGTAAGTTAATCAATTAATTAAATAAGTAAATAAACAAATGAGTAAGTAGACAAATACACAAACAAACAAACAAATAAGTAAATAGATAAATAAATAAGTAAACAAATAAATTAATTAAGTAAAATAAATAAATAAATAAATAAATAAGTAAATAAATGAATAAATAAATAAATAAACAAATAAATAGATAAAATAAGTAGATAAATAAACAAATTAATTGATTAATTAAGTAAAAGATAAATAAACAAAATAAAATTTATAAATAAATAAATAAATAAACAAATAAGTAAAACAAATAGATAAATGAATAAATAGATAAATGAGTAAATAAACAAATAAATAAAATAAATAGACAAATGAATAAATAAATAAATAAGTAAATAAATAAATAAATAAACAAATAAATGGATGAATAAATAAATAAATAAACAAATAAATAAATAAACAAATAGAATAAGCAAATAAATAATACTGTTTCGAAACTGACGATCGGTAGTGGAAGTATATTAAACACTGAGAATGAATATTAGTTTTAAAATGGGGATATTTTATAATGACCAGCAAAGAAATTCCAAAACTGAGTTAGTTTCAAGAAATGAGAAATCTGTTAGGATTACGAACAGCCATATCACATACCAAATTTTTGGGGATGTTTGAACGAGAATGTCTCACGACTATTGTATAGCTTGTCCAAATAAAAATCATCTGAGTAATAATGAAACATTTGAAAGGAAAACTACTTCGATTTCCATTTTCAGTCATCTGTGATGATGTCGATGGAAGAATATTTCCCGATGGTAGTTTCTCCCAATTCCCTTTAACTGACATTGCTGCAATAGTGATAAATTTGCCAAATTTCAAATCCAAATCAATCTCCTCAGTGTCTAATTTGATGTATTGGAGGAAGGCTACAATAAACTTACAGTACAATATAATGTACGCCACTGAAGTACAATGTAAATTTCAATCATCACTAAACGCTTATTAAGCATATTTATCACCTAAGAGAGCATTTCTAAGCAATACACCAATGAATTAGAGACCATTTCGGAAAAATGTTTTGTAAGGAGTGTAGGACAGAAAAACTTAGCGAATAGCATATTCAGAAATGAAATGCTTAACCATCCATATGAAATGCCATCTCGAGAACGTTCCTTCCATAAAACGATTCATATACTTGGACGACAAAAGAACTGAATGGGATTTTGACGGAATGAAATCCCGTCAATAAAGCGGTTCAGATCAACATGCCACCTTATTACAACATATTTTATCCTAGCAATTTCCGAAAAGCAAATACAATGAATGACAAGATCATATTTCATTTCAAAACAACAAATCAATCAGAGACATCGATTATCGCAAATCAATAAACCATTCAAAAAAAAAGCCATTAAAACAAAAGGAAATTTATTTTTGCTGTGAATGCCGCCTTCCCTCCACTATCATTCTTGTTAGCGCTCAAATCTTCAATGGCTGGAAATAAGATTTTTTATTTGGAATCAAATTCGATTTAAACATTGAAACCTTGGAAAAATTACAGTTGATTTCCATGTTGAAACTAAAACTTAAACATTACACACTTCGGGCGCAGACCCGGACCCAATATAACTCCATCAGCTACATTACTCTCAACACTGTAAAATTTTTCAACAATAATTTCCTAGTCTACCTCAGCAACCGCTTTCTGCAAACGACTATATTGCTATTGAATTCTGAAAACAACATGATTTAAATGTAAATGAATGCATAGAGCATATAAACATGAAAGACAGCACGTGTAATTATGTAAATTTTGTGAATATAATTAGCATATTTGTCAAATTTCACTGTAGACTTCAATAAAAGCTGGAAGATGCATAACAAAAGTGACCAAAGAAAATGGTCAAAAGTGGTAAAAATAACCTCAGCAAAGACAAGTACAAATAGATATAAGGCACAAACCGTTATAACGGCACTGAATAGGAAATTTAGACATCAACACGACACATAAAAATTGAAGAGAACTTGAGTGGTCGCCACTATTCGCTATGCAAACTTCAGAGTTATGGCGAGAACAATCTTCCTTCACAATTTAAACTCCAAATTACTGTTCTGTCTTACTCTTATATTCTATCAATATTTTTCCAGAAGATTGGATATTGTAATAGATCAAAATATCCTCATCTGAAATGCAATTTCCTTAAAAAATCACTAAAAACAGGCAGTGCATAGCCGAAAAATTAGTGGTAGATCAAATAAGCGAGAAAAATCCGTCTGTTAATAGTGAAATCTTGCTTGGGTTCAGAAAAACCAGTAAATTCACAAACGAAGAATAAAGATGGAAATAATCTGGCTGAACCGCATTTGTCTCCCTTTCCATCCAAACATCTCGAATAATAACTCGTCAACTTTTGGGTTCTGAACTAAAAACTAGACAATGATGTCTTCTAGACTGGAACATCTAATGAATGTGTCCTATAAATGATTTAAAAAAATTATTGTCCGAGGGCTGACAGGCTATTAAAAAATGTAAATTAAAAAAAGGTAGCACTAAAGGTATGGGTGGTTTATTTTATGCAAATAAAAATGGAGAAAAATGTAAAACTCGTAGTCAAAGTTTGTCCAACAATTGAAATTTCAAATAAGACTTGATTCCTTTTAAATGTAAAAATTAGAAATCATCACTTCTTATTCGGAAATTAATTGATTAAAGGACTACAAGTTGAAGATTCCTTAAAAAAGATGACTTGAAAGATATCTCTTATTTAATTCGGGACATGGAGATTAAGACACAGAAAAACAAGGACAATCCATTCACATTTCAAAAAAATAGAAAATAAATTTTACGTCCCATTGTTCATCATATCCTGGAAGTTAACGCTGCAAAGATAGACAGTCAAGAAATTGAAGAAATTGGATTAGGCGGAGGACCCATTTGTGAAAGAACTTTGTCCAGCCACTAAAACAAAATATGTGTATTTCCGTTTTACTGTTCGACAATATAAAGAATTGACAAAATTCCGTTTGAATTTTTTAAAAATTTCGTTTGAATGCGAGTGGGAAAAGTGTAAAACAGAAGAGCTATGGTTAATTTTTGCTCGATTTTCCTAATTTACTCTAAACTATTTTAATAGAAATTAGTTAAATTCAAATATCAATAGTGCTTCAGCATAGAATAAAATGAAAGACACACCTGTAATGGAGCGTGGAGATGTATCTCGACCCAACATGGCGTGGATGTCACATCCTGCCTTTGATATTCCGCACCCCACCCCTTTACAAACGACATGCGTATGATTGTCATATTTGTTAGCTCATAAATTGCATCAAATGAACAGCAACGTGTTGACTCCGCTAATAGCTGGAAAAAACCAACCAATTTTAGGCCAAAATTGACACTGATGGATTATAAATAGATATATAGAGAGGCAAAATAAAAAATTAACAAAAAGAACATCCTACCACATTTCTCTTTACGTAAAGGAAAAGTATTACGCTTTAACGCGAAAAGGAAACCTCTCGGAATTTCGACATGTCAAAAATTTTTAAGGAAATTCCGTTTGTTATTTTGCATACTGTTGTCGGATGGAAATTGTGGAAATAATTGCAGTTGCGTGATTGAATGAATATTGCACTTTCGCTCTGACATTCGGCAAAAAGCGTGCCTTGATTTGGAACATAAGTTAGTTTTACTCCTAAAATTGATAAATGAAATAAAAACTTTAAACTTTTAGGAAAGCTGTAAAACATACAAAAGAGACTGTGAGAAAAACTGAAGGTGCAAAGGTTAAAGAAGATTATAATGAAAACAAACAAATCCGTCTCTTTAAAACAAAACATTCACCAAATCTCTAGGACAAAAAATTTAATGGTTGCAAATCATGCAAAGCCAACCTCTTCCAATACGTCTCCTAGTTGATTCAATTTGTTGATTTCTGTTCACGTTAGACAAAAGACCAAGGCATATTTTACTAGGATTAGAGGTGGGATCCGTAAAACCATCGATTTCAACGGTTGGGGATGAAACTTTATACTGCTCACCGACACGAGTGTTGAGTTCGAAATAGCTGATCGTAGCCCAGAACTTCCCTTCTTCATATGGTACCTGAAATGAACTTTCACAGCGATTAGCAAAGATAAAAAGAATACAGTTTCAAATAGCTTCAGGCCTTCTATGTCAAGATTACAATGTGAAAAAAACTCGGACAAAAACTTTTTTTTAAATCATCATGACATAAACCAGCATACTTCTATCGTGGTAACACCGTTCGGAATGATTATACTTGCATCCATTTCATCATCACGCTTTGACAATATCACCTGGAAATATTGTCTTAATTTCCCGTTAATTGGTAGAAAATTTGCATGTAAATTCCTTAATCATAGCGCTCGCTAAACTGAAAGTGAACAAACAACAAGTTAAGTGTAAGCACCGTGAGGAAACATCGAAAGCAACATCTTACTCTTCTTAGCAAATGACTACTGAAGTTTTTCAAACAATACTTGAAAGATCAAGACAAGGTGGGAAAATATTATTCATTATAAGACTAAAGATTTGATCTAGAAAGCACAACATGGAAGCAAAGTGTGTCAAAAAAAGAAATTTTGAGTGGGATTTTGAAAAAAGTGGAAGAAGTTGGAACGAACCGAATCACTGTAATGACTGAAGTCAATATTGCATGGCATTGATGAAACCGATGGGCACGTCTGTAATCTGGAAATACGTAACAGTCGTGGTATAATATGTGGCGGTGGTTCAGTATACCGTGGTACCAGAACCGGAGGTAAGATACCAGCACTTTCCACTCTTTCGTAATGGTATGGATTGATACAAACATCCTTTTGACCTGATTCGTAACAATAGCGACAGTCATCGATTGCTTTTAGTTCATGATGTGATTGCAAATCTGGCCAACGATAAACACGACAGTAAATCACATGAGGCAATGCTTTCCGATGTGATATCTGAAAATGAAAATTAATATATCGGAAGATAAAGTCCTTACAATTCCCTTACAAAAAACTAAATATTCCTCCATTTGGATGACATTTTGATGATTGGCAGAATGAATTCCGTGGAAAATTGCTTTCGTTTCAAGAATATGTAAACATATCTTCCAAAAGAAATACGAGGGGCAGAAGCAAATATCTAAAAAAAAAAAATCAAAATACAGCAACAATGATTCTTCGGCACTAAAATCTTTCAAATTATATTCAGCCATATTGCGCCATTATTCAGCCATTACATTTCAACTAGGTGTTAAACCTCAAATTTCCAGTCCAATTTTTCCAAAAAGGGCGTAGAGGAAACAAAAGGGAGTGACAGAAAAACCTGTAGTCTTCCATCAAGTGAACGTGGTATGGTAACACAATCTGTTCGTTGTCGTCCCTGATATTGCAATGCCATTTCTAAACTTGCTAGTGCTTCCTTATTATGTTTTTGGAGTTTCTTCATCAAGCTATCGATAGCTTTCTTTGACCAACTCTCCTCTTCATCACCTGCAGTTTATACGGTTCCTGTCATACAGAGTGTTTATTAGCAAAGAAATTACATCTGCAGTGAATCCCAGATAAAATTAAAATCAGTGTGACAAACCTTGTTTCCATCCGAGGCGTTTCGCCACAGCAGTACCACGCTGGCCGAGCAAATTCTCAAATTTCATTCCTTTGCTTTTGCACCTGAAATCTGAGATGAAATGAAATGACTACTCGTTAAACACCGCACATTTTAAACTAAAGTACTTTAAAATTGGTACGGCGGAAGAAGGAATGCAGAAATATTAATATTTATTAAGTTTGAAGAACAACAGAGAAGGAAGAGAAAAAACAGATAAGGAAAATTTATGCTTGTGAATTTCAATATCCGAGTTGGGTCTACAGTGAAATTAAAAGTAAAGATCAAAGGGAAGCCCCTGCAACTAGAGAGCGATAAAATGGGACACTCAAGCATTATGTTCAGTACCCCACCATGGACAAGGATGCAACGGGTTGTAATAACGACGTGGGACGTAAAGTTGCAGATGAGAAAGAATCTACTGATAAGATTGTGCGCGATTCATCCCTTTATTATCATCTGCAGAAAATAGATAAATTATAAGTTCCCTCAGAGGACCTCTCTGATGGACGATAAAGAGCGTCAATGCACAATTGTGACAGTTATGTACGCTCCTCATTAGTAGAAGCTAACTTTAAAAAGTCATCTCAGACCATTGCATGTTCCTGCACCATTGAGCGCATGATACTTGATTGTCAGTCCACCTATTTTTTGCTCATCAGGAACAAAGTTTGACTGATCAGTTAGGGTAAGTGGCAGAGGACTTGGAGAAAATCGATGTTTATTCTTGAGAGGGAATGGTTCAAAATCAACCAGCTGAATGAAGAGAATATCTACAAAATTGTGCTGAAAGCAGTTTTCAGATAAACTGTTTTATTTGAAAATGAGTGGTCAGATACACTCATTTAAGAAATGTGTTCCGTTTTTCAGGATATCAACGTTATGTTGACGGAAAAGGAAAGCAGTTTTGATAAGAAGGATACAAACGAAGCATTGGAAAATAACCTTGAGACGAAGGAAGATGTAAATTCCGAGAGTGTAGGAGACGAAGTAACATTCAGTGAAAGGGTAGGTGATTATCGGTCTGATAACTTTTTCTAGGAATTCGTTCAGCTGTTCTTGACTTTAACATTCTCAAATTAACAGCTAGGCAAGACTAATCTTAATTGAATATTATTTAGAATAGAATTTGCGTATTTAATAATGTAATTGATTATAAGAACAGGACAGAGAAAAAAGAGGAGAATTAATTCTCCCTTTTCAGTTTCTGCTGTGAATGATTGGTAAATTGCTTAACTCTGCTCTTTAATGTAACTTTCAAAGTAAGAAATGATGTGCTGTACTTCAGGTGGTTCGTACCGTTGCCTCAATTAGTGGTGATAGGTTATGTCCTCCTGATATGAATGTTGTCGATCAAATCAATACTCTGTTCCCAACAGAACAATCATTATCACAATTGGATTCGGTGATGCATTCTATCGAGGATGAAATCGTTGGCTTGGACTGCCAACTGGCGAAACTTGTTGAAACTCATGGGAAGGCTGGTGCTGAAGGAGACCAAGCCTTACATGAGGTTGATTGTTCTATTGTCTTGAACATTTATGGTTGACGCAAATATATGATATATGGGTAAAGCAAAAATAAAAACGGATAATCAAACCTTAATTTTTTTCATATTTTTTGATGTCTGTTGAATGTTTAGGCTCATGCAGCGATGGGAGACTTAGAAGGACGTGTACATGCAGTTTGCTTGAAGACACAATCTTCAGAAAGTGTTGTGCAGGAAATGACTCGTGACATTAAGCAGCTTGATGTTGCAAAGCGAAATTTAGTCTCATCACTCAAAGCTCTTCATCACCTTCAAATTTTGTTGACTGGCGTCTATTCACTCGGTACAATTCGTCTTGTGCTTACATTTAAGCTTACATTTAAGCTCTACAATAAATAAAACTGCTTACATTTAAGCTCTACAATAAATAATTTCTGTGCTATGCAACAGCTTCAATATATCGAGAAAATCAGATAGTCGATTCTAATCACTTATAACAGTTAAAGTCTCTTGCCAGTAATGTTTGATTAGATCGGATAACGTCTGACTGATAAAAAATGATACACTTTGAAATGGTAATCCTCACTTTACCTTTCAATGCTGCCATCCCGGAGTTCCACCGATAATTTTTTTGTGCATATCACAACAGATGGGCAGAAGCTTCATCGCAAACTAGTCAGGTCAATTCAAATTTTACATTTAAAAAAGAGGATGAGAAAAGTTCCTATGTTTTAAAATATCAAAAAATTTAAAGATTTCGATCTGTTGGCAAGTTTGTTGTCAAGATTTGCGAAACATTAACTATAATTCCAATATTTAGAATAGGATAAAGTGAATTTAGAATTGCAGTATTCGTGATTCGTTGAATCCTAGAAAATTACTGATCACCACTTCTCGTCAAAGAAGGTTTTGTAGTATGAACTTATTAATAGGGTCGTGGATAGACCAACATCGATATGGTGATATTGCTTCGCAGTTACCGGCTGTTCTGAATGTGTTGGAAATTTTTGGCCCTTATATGGAAGTGGAACATATCAAAAATGTCGCTGAACAACTTGAACGGCTAAAACAACGATTAGCTATTCAACTTATTTTGGATTTAAAGCGTTCATTCCAGGTTCTTTAATTGATTAGGAAGTGTTTTCATTGTTAATTTGCTTTAAACCAAACTTTCAATTCTTTTTTTTTCCAAAATACCAATGATTTAACTGATATCCAGACAGGAATCTTAAATTCTTCGGTAACTGATATGTGCCGCGTTGCTTCATCATTGGATATAGCTATACGAGAAGATTTTTGCAAATGGTTTATAGAACATCAGCTCTCCGAATATCTTGTATTGTACGGTGAAAGTGAAAATATTGCTTGGATTGATAAAATTGACTTAAGGTTACCTCATGTTTTGGATTTTTAATAAAATTCGATTTGTTGCTGGTATTCAGTTGAACACGAACACTTGCTGTTTTTGTAGATATCGGTGGTTCGTGCAAAAATTAACGGAATTTGAAAAAACCGGTATGATGAAAGTGTTTCCTGCTGATTGGGATATGGGTCGACGTTTGACCATAGGATATTGTAATTTGACGAGGTATTTTTTTTCATTATGCTTTCCATTGAATTACTTCATTGAATTTTTTTTTCATTATGCTTTTCATTGAATTACTTCATTGAATTTTTTGAGTTTTTGCGAATACAATATCTATAACGGACAGTGTCACGAGATCATCTAGTAAATAAAAATCTGAAGTGTATCTGATTATGTTACTTGAAAGTGTTGCTCCTTGATCCTTCTTACCTTTTATTACATAATTTATCAGAGATATGTTAGAACGAATGATGTCAAAACGTTGGTTGGAACTCGATCATAAAGTACTCGCCCATGCAATCAACCATACAGTAATGTTCGAAAATCTACTTTGCAAAAGGTTTCCGGCAAAGGAAGGTTACAACTTTGAAAAGGTATATTCTCTTCGATTCATAAAATTTCATTGTGAGGTTATATTAAAAGTAAAAAACCGTTATACAAATCGAAAAGATACTGCTGTTCGTCAGAGGGCATTGTCATTGGATGGATTAAGTAGAATAGTTGAACGTCGAAATTATGGAACTTAGTTGAGGAGTGCTGTATGGTCTTATTGGGCATTTCAACCCAACTCATAATGCACCCTATTACTAAGAAATATTGGAAATCATCATAATGGTTTATGTAACCACCAGCATATTCGGTTATGTATTTGATTGGGTATAAAAGTAAAAGCATTATTCAATGACAGCTTTTTCATTTGCATTATCCTTTAGATTGATCATATCCGAAGAAAAAACAGAGTAGCCAGATTATGTATATAAGGCTATAAGAAATAAAATTTTCTTGCTGCCATGATGAACTAAAATGTTAATATTTAATCCAGATCATTTGGCGAACATTTGACAAATACATGGATGTATTTGTGGCAGCGCAAAAAAAAATTTGGATAATTTTCTAGAGGAGTGCGTAATAAGGATCAGGAATGGTGCTGAACGACCAACCCGAGATACAGCGTCTCATGCATATCCACTTCCATCATCCGCCGATATGTTCCTTTTGTTGAAAAAAATAATTGCCGAGTCAACAAAACTCAGTTCCAATCCAAATTCTTTACTGAGGTTTGGAGTTACTTAGTTTTTTCTTCGAATCATTCATTCGTTAACACTTGTTTTTTAGGCATCATTAGCACTATTTGAGGAAAGAAATTCCACTTTGCCATTCAGTGATACATGTCCCAGCAGTAAGAAAATTTCCTCTTCCTCTTTGTGTAATGTGATCTTTGAAAAACAGTTGCAGAATGATCACCAAACATAAAATTAATAAGAAATTGCGAGGTTAAACTTTGCACTACTGTGACTTTTGATACGTTGGGGAATACTGTGAATTTTATTCTTCATAGTTTTGTTTTTTACCTTCATTCCATCGTTAATGACTGCAAAAAGTTCAACTACTAAAATATCGACGTCTTTGGTAAATTCTAGGGAGGCAAAATAAAGTCTGGAATATCTTTTTTAGGAGTCTCGTGGAAGTACTACGCAATTGTTTGCGTGGTTACGCTCATGGTTGTTTAACAGCCTTCTTACCATCCTTGTCATCTACCCAGTTTTCGTCCACCTCAATTTTACAAACTCTGATGAGGTTTTCTCTTTGATATTGCTTACTTTTTTCTATTTATTGTTCTTTCTTATCTTCCTGTTCCAATCTCATCTCGAATCCTTGAAATTATGAAATTATGATCTAACTGAATTCAGTCTTGTCCTAACAGTTTCGAAATTTCGTTGAACTTATTTCGAAAATTTTGGGGATGAGACTGCAGTTCGCTTAACAATCGACCAGCAATTTTTTACATGCTGTGTACTTGCTACTGCTGACTGGTGCGCTGAAACAACACTACAGCTGCAAGAAAAATTAAAGCAGCGTATGCAGGTGACTATTTGTGATTTTGCATTTCACTCCTGGACTATGATTATCAAGAATTTAAGGGTATGAATTGCAATGATAAAAAGATATTGTAAATTACCTTTCAAGAAAAACTCTCCAGGAGTTAAACACGGCGAGAAATGCATACAACATGTTATGTATCACAGACATACTCTTTTTAGCGCTAGACGTGTGAATCAGTTCAGTGTTTTTTCAGAGCATCGATCTGAATCAGGAAGTGGAGCTGTTCTACAGCATATCAAACAGTGCACTTTCTGTTTTAGTACAAGATGTAGATTCCACATGTGATGCTGCCCTGCAAGTGATGGTGAAGAAAAAGTGGTTTTTTCTCACCTTCCACTTCCGTTTTTTCTTTTTCTTCCGATTGTAGAAAGACTTAAACCATCGCGTCTGCATTTTTACTTGATATCTTGAACTCATTTTTAGAACATCGGTGGTAATCTCTCTACCGAATAATAGACACCCTGATATAATCAGAAATGCTTTTAGCTGGAGTGCTGTAGAGAGTGTTGGTGATGAATCACTATATGTTTCGTCAATACGAAGTCATTTGCGGTCGAGTGTGCCACTGATAAGAGATTTTTTCGTTGATAGACGAAAATATTTCGCACATTTTTGTCTGAAGCTTGCTACGCAATTGGTCAATAAGTTCTTGGGTGCCTTATTCAGGTAGATATTGAGTAATCTTAGAAGAAAATGCAGCTAGAATTCGAAAACTTTGGGAAAATATAAGTAAGGTATAGCAATGTTACTTAAAGTGACAAGTTCTTTCATTTAATAGCCATATGGTTATGATAATGCAACTATTGTGCTGATTCATTATGACTGCCTGTAAAACAAAAATAAACTTCCAATATCATCACCGAAATGTTTGAATCTCTCTGCACTGTTCGTGAAAAGTTAGTACTATCTGTTGCAGTCGTTACGAGTTATCGTGATATATATTAATAATAATGTAAAGATATCATAAGGATATATAAAGCGTATAACAGAAGATAGAAAGCATCTAAGGAAGTCATACGTTTGCGTAAGACGAGGAAATCGGAAGTAGAATCTTAATCTTAATTTCCGCTCTTTATTTTCTTGTCATTTAGAAAGGTACTATTTTCATGGGCGACTTTCATCTTTTCGTATTATCATACTGCCATATAACTTATTCGTAACCTAATTTCCTAAATTTTTTTTCAATTGTTTGTTGTACAGTGTGCTTAAAATTTAGGTGTCGGCCAGTGGGTGTAACTGGTGCAGAACAGTTGCTTTTAGATGCACATGCATTGAAGACTTTTTTATTAATTCTGCCAACGGTTGAATCATCCATTAATACGAAACCGCCGACAATGTATACAAATGTTGTGGTAAGAACCATGACGAAAGTAGAAATGATACTCAAAGTATGTTTTTATGGTCTTTTATTTCATTGTAATCTGATGAACTCTGAGTTTGGTTTATATTCTTGCGAGTAAAATGGGTAATTGCTCGATGACGAATGATATAGTTCGGATTGGATTGCCATGCATTTTATGTTAAAGTACGCTATGCTATAAGTTTCAAGGCGTGGAAAGCCTTCTTTTTTCCGGAACGATTTTAGGGTTACCTAATAGAAAAGTAAAGAGTAGTTAACTTGTTTCATTTCAAACCATCTTAGATTGTTATGTCAGAGATAAATTCACACGAAGAATTTGTATTGGCATATGTGCGACTGTTACCTGATTCGGATTCTTCGGAGTTACAGAAAATTCTAGAAATGAAGGCATTGAGACGTCAGGAACAGACAAGTATTATACGGCTGTACAAATCGCGTGTTGAGGGACAATCAACTACTGTAGACCGCTGTTGGTTTTGTTGTTTATTTTGCTGTTACTGAATTTGAGAAGGAACCTAGTAGGATGAAGAGAATATTTTGATATGGAAATTTTTGACAAGTCCTTTGAAGCGATTTAAATTCTTACTACTTTAGTGCTAATCTTCAATTTGATGTTCAGAAGAAATAAGAATGAAATTTTATAAAATGGGTTGGAAAAAGGAAGATTTATTAAATAAGAGATTGTTGGTTGAACGACGGTAATTGAAGTGTGTATCGATGAGAAAGCTTTAACAGAGAACTTGTTAGAATCAGAAACTTTCTTTCGTTCTAGTCTTTGTATGAATAGACTTTTCATGGATAAATGCAGAGGAGAGTGTCATGAGAAGTAATGGGAAAGCAAACGAGGAAGGTTGCCATAATAAACTTTATCAGGCTTTTTATTTTTTATTAGAAATTCATGATATAAGATAATTCTAGACTAAATTTCATTTAGTTTTAGTGGAGTCGCAATCGTCAGCGATCTCAGCACTAGAAAGTATCGGCGATTCGAGCATGAGAAGGCTAGAACAACTCGTAAAGAAAAAAGCCTAATACATGGAATGCGAAGTAATGAATTGTTTATGTAGAAAGATGATAGATGAGTTGGTGTCGCTGATAACTGATAAACTGTTCAACAATAGAACCTTTTTGAACATATTTTATAAAATTAATTAATAAAGAAACTGACATTTGTGAATTGGATGAGCAGAACATTCCAGCCCTCAATTTTTAAATCGGCTGAATCCGCAGAACACAAAACTGAACAAGAGACGAGGTAGGAAGTGCGGGGCGATATTTTTTGTTCCTGCTTCGTTGCATGAGTTTTTCAAATCAGCCGTTTTGGCGGGAAAACGGTGGAGATGAAAAGGAATAAGGATAACGAGGTTTACGTTGAAGTCCGAACGAACAGAGTTAAGACGGAGTTGGACAGTGTGCATTACGTGGAGACGAATATTTTGAATTATTTCAATGGAAATTCCATACAGTCGTTGACCTAGTATGGTATCTCTTTGAGGAAGGAAAGAAGCGAAGGGTCATTTCCATAAGCGAATGCATGGATCTAGTTTAAGAAAGATGAGAATTGGTTGAAGCTATGTTTCCACGAGTCTTGAACTTGAAAGATTAGTACTAATCGATATCTGTCTCCGAGCACCCACGTTAATTTGACTTATGCAGTCTCATTATTCCTGGGACGAGGAAGTGTTATTGGTAATTTGATGATGTCAGTAAGTAGTAGTGTGAGGTTTCACCATGATATAGTAGTACTTTTCTGTTACCATTGTTATTCGATTTAGGAAACCGGTAAGAGGAAGTATTTGTTCTAGAAACGGGTAGCGGACAGCTTCAAGAAACTTTATGCAGCCCGCTCTCCTCATATCATTTTTCAACGGATAAGTTATATCGGTTGTTTAGTTATTCCAACTGCTTAACTGTTTCAGTTCTAAAGTGTAGATAATGTTGGATAGTTTAAGTCGGTGGATTTAATTTCAGCGTCGAATTGGTGTCGTCAGTTTTTTGAGTTTTAAATTTGACAATCCCTTTTCCAGTTCCACTTAAGTACGAAAGAAAAGAAATAGTGATGTCAGGACGTTGTTCGACGAAATTGTCTTTTGAATTGCCACTTTTCCTTGCTTATGTGACAGGTCAGGTGATTTTCTTTCCATTGAATAAGCGTTGTAGAAGAGCTATGTCTTTAGAATTCATTGGTGGAAACATTTTCTGACTTTTAATTTTTAAAATTTGGGAAAGATTTAGAGAATTTTCTTACAGCTGCCAAGATTTAAACATCTGTAAATTTAGGCAACGATGCATGCGATGTGTTGTTGGAGCTGGAAAGAGAATATGATGTAAAATTTATCGTAGGTGAAGATTCGGTTTATGTCGAAGGCTTGAAGGAGCAGAACCTGAAGCCCATTAAAGAAGCACTTTCTCTTGCTTGGAAAATGGATAATTTTCAGCGGTTATTGAACTTTTTCATCAATGCAGTGGTTAATGGTTGAAATGACTTTGTTTTTTCCAGAAATTATTAACCGATGATGATAGAGGTTTAACTTAGAGTGAAAGGTTAACAACATCACCAACTAACACGGCTACAAACATTCGTATTGGTTTTGTTATTATTTTTATACTTTGTGACAAATACCTATAATCATATTGATTATTAAATTTCATGCTTTCCTCTAAACGTTATGCTTTTAAAAGTCTTGCAGTGCTGTAGAAATTTGTGAATTAGCGGCTAAATCAGAATATCAATTTCTGTTTGAAGTATCACCTTCGGAAGCTGCTCTTATACAATTGAATGCTAAAACTCTTCTACACCGAACGGGAGTACTGCAGCTGAAAGTATATTTTTGAATAAAAACGCGTAGTCGTTTTTAATATTTTCTTACATTTTCGCAAAAACTTTTGCAGACAGATAGTAATGGTCATGTGTGTATTTTCGGGAATGGAGCTTCAATTTGTGATGCATATGATACGATAGTTTCGATCCTTCGCAAAGCATCTTTCAAGAACAGTAAGTTTGAATTTTCCTAGTTTATTTTCGTATAAAAATAAGCGAAGAATATATGATGATTTTAACCTACTGAGGCTACATTCCGTTATCTTATTTATACTTTTTTTTTCCCAATTTACTATATTTGTTACGCTTTCGAAATCTATCCTGCTATGTTTAACAAAAAATTTTTTCCTTCAAATTCTTGAAACCACCTTTGATGTTCTGTTACATGTTTTCAGACAATGCTTTGCAAGGCTTTAATGAGGAGCCTTGCGTTCTGCTGATGTATATTCCGAGTGCGATTGCGCATTTTGTATTTTCGAACGATAAGCGAAGTATAAATGCTCTGGAACGTTCATCCCGATGCGTCGTTGAACCACATTTTAAGGATGCTGGTGCTGTTGGTAACACTCAGGTTGATATAATCACCAAAGATGTATGTTTGAAACAGTTTGTTTTGGATTTTCATATTTATATTGCTTCTTAAAAACTAGAAAGATGCACACTTTATTTAACCTTATTTTTCACTAAATTAGATATGATTTTTATGTTTTTTACAAGCTTCTGTAATGTAGGTGAAGATGGAAAGAGAAACAAATAGTGAAGATCATGCAGAAGTAGCTTAAGCGGACACAAAACTATTTAGACAAAGTGCCGAACATTGTACTAAAGGCTCAAACGAGCTTGGCAAGCTAATTCGTCATTACAGCTCGCCAAAGCATTAGCTGCAAAGACAGCATTGATGGAACTAATTGAAAGTCATGTTGGAAAAATTCATAAATGGCCAACTCCAGTAACAGTTTGCTGTGGCTCGCGTGTTTCACGCTCAATTCCAGAAGTGTCTTGTCGCACATGTATATTTTTTATTCTTTTGAAATGGATTTGAAATGAATTTATTGGTCTGAAATTCACTTTTCTTTTTTAATTTACTGAAATGAATTCAGTTTATGAAAGTTTTTCCAGTGGATGAGTGCGAAGCTGTACTACGTGGTCCAACAGACAAAAGCTTGACTTTTAGCGTGCCTGCTTGTGAAGCTTCGCGTCTAATTGGGATTCGAGGAGTAAATAAGAAAAGGATTGAGGAGCGCACAAACTGCTTTATTTCAGTTTTATATTTTACAAAATTTGGAAAAATCTTAGAACCTTGTTTAATATTTATTGGTATTGACCAACTTTTGGCAAGGTTTTTTGTTTCTGTTTTATTACTGTAACAATTAGAAACTTAATACTAAAACTATCGAGGAAGAAAAAAAATAGAAAAAGAGGAAGTGAGGTCGTTTGTGGTATATAGCTGATATATATTTCATATAAAAATTGGCTTTCGATATAATAACTGATTGCAGTTGCACACAGAGGCAAAGCATGGGGATGAACTTCCTATAGAAATAATTGGCCAAAATGTGAAAGAATGCGAAGCTGCTCAGGCTTATATCCAAAAATTTCTGAAAGAAACACCCGGAATGAATAAAAACATAACTTGCACTAGTTTATCAGGTGGAATGCAATCATCTCAACGTCTTAATTCGGCATTGGAACTGTCGCAGCTGGGTACACTCTCTTATTTATAAGTTAAAGCAAGTGGTTACTGTTTTTTCCATATTTTAAATCCAGCTTTGTTACCAAATACTTGAATGAATACTATGGCATCGGTAAATTGGAGACATAACTATTGCTTTCTAGGCCATTATACAACACAAGTACCGAAAATCCAATACAATGGCAAATATTACGAAAAGTGATGTCGAGGAAAATTTTCAGTGACAGTGAAATTAATATAGTTCTTTGCATATATTATGTGTTCTGCGAAAAATACTTTCGATAAAGATAGGGCGTCACTAATAAAAAATGGATTGAAATAAGATGGGATACTGCATCATATCTCTGTTACTTTGTTTCACACTGTAGTAAAGATTACTAGTTTATTTTTTCACTCCTCCCGATGTGATTGCTTAGGCGGAATTTACTATTTTTATCGATTATTTCCGAGATCAAAAGTCATGTAGTGAATAGGTTTGTCTTTGCTATTAAATGTAGATATACAATGAGTAAATGGACATTTTTACTACGTTTAATATAATTATCACATAATAGAGGCGATTATAACAATCTTACTATTGCCAGTTGAAAAATGCAACATTTACATATTTTATGTAATGTATCTTGAATTTAATAAATTAATAACAATGTTCTGGAGTAAAATATGATTTAAAATCGAATTTTAACTACTTGAATTATTGTTTGCATTCTCATAACTAACGTGCGGCGTGGCCGAGAGGAGGATGACGTCACAGTATTTTAGTGCACCGGGTGGTGGTGGTGGTGCTGCACCGGGGACGGTATCTGCGTACTTCGCAGCACCAGGAGCAAGACCCAGTGGTGGTGGAGGTGGTGGTATCGGTATTGGAGGCGGAGGTGCTGGTGGTACAACGTCCGCTTATTTTGCTGCACCAGGAACACCGGGAGGTGGGGGTGGATGTGTTTCGGCGTATTTCTCGCCAACTGCACCTGGAGGTGTGGGAGGAGGAGGCGCAGGCTTACCCACAGGTAGTTTTTCTTGTCAAAGCTTGGAAGTTCAGATTAAAACATCAATATTTTTTTCCGAGAAAGTGGAAAATGCTTGAAAACGAAATTTTCCTTGGAAAAAAGGTGATATAGCAGCATATTTAAGGAAAATAACTGATAATGTATCATTGGTAGCCATTACTGAGATTAACTCTTCAGTTTGCAAATCTTCGAAATTCAAAAAAAATCAAAAATGGCTCCCAGTTTACATTAATAATCAAAATCATATGAGCCATCTCTGCACTAGTGTGGTTTTAAACCTATTAATCAGCTAAAAGCTTGCTGCACTTGAAATTTCGAATTCAAATGATGTCATGCTATTTAACATTAAAGTCATCCTGTTAATGAGTTAGTAAATAAACACAAAATGCGGACATAAGTGAAACTTTTGCATTAGTAGATCTTATATATATAATCTGTAAGTTCCATATCTGGATCTTTGATATTCTTTTTCACTTGAAACATATATTTAAATTGTGTACTTGTGATACTGGATAAATACGACAGTCAGAGTCACTGTTAAAATAATTGGTAAATAATTGACATTCAATTTTGCAGTTGGCGCCATGGATCCTACAAAAACAGCTATTGGCGCTGTGGATCCAACAAAAACTGCTATCGGTGCTGTGGATCCTGCTAAAACTGCTATTGGTGCTGTGGATCCTACTAGAACTGCTATTGGTGCTGTGGATCCAATGAAAACTGCTATCGGCGCTGTGGATCCCACTCGAACTGCTATTGGAGTCGTGGATCCAACGAAAACCGCGATTGGAGCTATTGATCCTATGAAAACTGCTATTGGTGCTGTGGATCCCACTCGAACTGCTATTGGTGCTGTAGATCCAATGAAAACTGCTATTGGCGCTGTGGATCCTACTAGAACTGCTATTGGCGCTGTAGATCCAATGAAAACTGCCATCGGTGCTGTAGATCCCACTCGAACTGCCATTGGCGCAGTGGATCCCACCAGAACAGCTATTGGTGCGGTAGACCCGACAAAAACTGCTATCGGATCTCCGACTGGAGATTTCACAAGAACAGCTATCGGAGCGCCAGCTGACTTAACAAAGACTGCCATTGGAGCCGCGCCAGGTGACGTCAAACAAGAAATCAACTTTGATTAATTTGAAAGCTTTTGAAGATTTAGATAATTTTACTTATCCAACTTAAATTCACCATTATTTGGAATGATATGTTAAAAGAAAGGCTTCAGAACAAAGTTCGAAAAAAGAGAAAACCATATATTCCAAGAAGAGCATATGTTTAAAAATAGAAAGATTTCAGCACCTGCAGGATCAGGAGGATACTTGCCAACAGCGCCGGGTGGAGGTGGAGCTACGTCCGCTTACTTTGGTGTTGGTGGAGGTTGTTGTCTGTTGTTCCTTTTGGACCGAATTCCACAATTTTTTGAATTTCGTATTTTTTATCTGCCATTTCCAACAATGAGCTAAATATTTCAAGTCCGAAAAACTTTTCATGAAGTAATCTAACTTTGAGATTTCTAATAAAAATTTCTATATTTTAGCAGGTGGTGGTGGTGGCTACACCTCCGCCTATTTCGGTGTTGGTGGTGGCGGCGGCGGTGCTAAGCCAATTGGTGGTGGTGGTGGTGGCGGCGGTGCTGCGAGTCCAGGCGTATCGGCATACTTTGCACCATCGGGCGGTGGAGCCGGCAGTGCACCAGGAGCGACTTCAGCCTATTTCTCTGTCCGATAAAGCAATTACCAAATGTTACACAGGGGAATTTAGATTTGTACATGCTGCACTGAATACCATTCATTCCAGTCACAATCATATGACTACGCCTCCGGAAATTCATGTCCAAAAAATGCTTCCGTCCTTCCTCATTTCGAAAGACTTCTTTAACCAAGACATCCTCAACCTACTTACTCCTGTGTGCATGTCCGCACATATATTACATATATACACATATGTATATCGCTGGCTTCCCACTCATATTATATCTTAATTACACGTATATGGAGAGTTCGCGGAAGGAATAAAACATCCTTAATACTTTGTTGTTTGAATGGAAATTATCAAGACTGTTCAGTCTACTAGTGGTGGATGAAGTACATGGCCTGATGACAATCAATATTCTTCCGAGCTAAGCTCATCAATACCAACCGTGAAATCGACGGAAGTAATCACACAAATTCGATAATCCTTCAAATACAAAAACAAATGGTCCAAGAATCTAGCAAGCTCAGAAGGTAACAATACAATAACCCCAACCCACATCAATTCCCCACGATTCCCTTTTAGAACAAGTTACGAAGTACTGAGTATCCTTAATTTTTCTAGAAAAAAGTGATAAGCCGTTCCTGAAAAAATCCCGAAGACTTGAAAAGGCATTAAGTATGACAGGAGATGTGTCTTCCTGTTATCTGCAAAGTTTTATTGCAGATTTCTTGCAGAATAACTTCGAAATATGTCACTGTAATATTAAATGGTTTTTTTAAACTCCAAATTGCAAAAAGTGTAAAGCTGCACTGTAAACAAGTCAAAAGATACTTAATAGGAAATAAGTAGATGCAAAAAAGGCCTGATAATGAGATTTCTTTATGATATGCGATTCTTTTTGAAGTCAAGAATATAAGATATAGCAAAAATGATGATAAGATATAACAAAGTAGAATTAAGAAAATGAGTATACTGCTCTGAAGTAAGAAGCTAGATTAAAACGTTTCCTCAAACAAAACGACCAATATAATGAGGTTCAAGTGAAGCATTTCACAAATAAGACCTAATTACAAAATTTGTACAGCAATAAAAAACAGATTCAAGTAAAAATTATGGGTTAACAAGAAAATAGGGTAATATATAACAAGTGATAAAAGTGCTGCATCAAAATGATCCCATCGGATATAAAAGCCCAGTGCCAAAAAAAAACTTCAGAATGTGCTCCAATCAATAGCTGGTTGTCCAAGTTTCACCAGCGCTTCATTCGTTCTCGAAAAACATTTGCAACCGAAAAACATACGCGCACTTAGTGGAGACGGATGTGCAGTCTGGAAAAATTTATGATACCTTCACGCCTTATCATCTATTTCAAAGAAATACGGTTGAAAAACAATTACCTTGATAACAATGTGCTTTTTCTTGTCAATTATATATTCCTTCTTATGAGCGAATCCCCCCCAAAGCAAAAAGACGATTCCTTTACATTCACGTGAAATGATGCGAATAACTTCATCAGTGAATTTCTGCCATCCGATATGATTATGCGAATTTGGTCGATGAGCTCTGGATATTTTTTAAATTTTCATCAGGAAAATTTAAAAACGACTTAGATATAACAATTCATCCTATATCAACGTATATAAAATTTACATATTTTATCGTCAAAAAAACACTGGAACAGTCCAGTTCAGTCAGTCACTGCAGCGAATAATTTTGCTGATCGTTTGGCTGAATGCTTAACAGGCTTTGTATAGACTTTCCCAAAAAGATAACCACAATATCAATCTGTCATTCTTAGATTTACTTATCATTAAATTGTCAATGGTTTTATTTACCATTCACTCAACGTTACTCTTAATTATCAGTCATCACTTACTCAACAGTCAGAGTAGCGTTCAACATAAAGACACCCTGGTGCGCCCAAGACTCGAGACAGCCATGGTCGGGAACTTTGAAGTTCGGTATATCCATCTTCAGTTCCTTAAATATCGTAAATAAAGCATGCATAACTGAAGTTGCAACAAAAACCCTATAAATTTTGAATGACTAACTTTGTAGATATTTATAAGTGAGGGTGGGAGTCTGACACCTTTGCAAACTGAGAAGCATAGTCCATGTGCCTGAAATTCTATTTAACTTGCATGGAGTATTCTAACTTCATGCTGAAATCGAAATTATTGAGAAATTATAAAATACCTGGTTCTCGCCGTGATAGGGATCTTGACCTATGAGAACAACGCGAATTTGTTTGAGTGGAGTAAGGTTAAAGGCATTGAAAATTTGATGCTGCGGTGGAAAAATCTTCACTCCCTAAACGTAGGCAATTCAAAAAAAAGGAAAAAAAACCGGAACTTTTAAGAAAGAAGTGCAAAGTAAACAATTCTGAACTCAGCTTCTATCCAACTTTTAAAACTTTTAAGTGTAAGAAATCAACATTTGTCACAACATCATCATTTGAAGATTACCTTTTCTTTTTCCATTTGCAAAAATTTAACAATTTTATCCATATATTCCTTCCGAAACTCAACCAAAAGCACTCTTCGCCAACCAATATCTTCAACCAGATTTTTTAGATACTCTACTGATCCTTGTCGCACAGATATAACATCTTCTTTCCCTGATTCTGAATAATTTTCACTAGCGTCATTCAATTTTTGAAATCTTTGGAAGAAATATTTGCTTTGGATATCTATGACTTGCAGCATCCAAAAATCTAATAACAAAATATTAGAAAGACTGTCACAAAATAGAATTCGAATCAGTGTTCACTTCATTACGATTAGAACAGCAAATAACAAATAAATAACAAACCTGAAGCATCTTTCTCCTCAACAAGTGAAATCTTTGCTGCAGTTTCCTTTTCCAAGGGAACTTCCTTCCGTTTCAGCCACGACATAAGATTACCGCATTTTGCTGATACTTCCGACGATGCTGCTTTGGCGATGGAAGATGCTTTATTCATTGAAACGATATTCTTAATAATTTATGGAAACAGTAATTCATGAATACCTGTAGAAAAAAAAAGTGGATAAAATGATGTCGCGACACTGATCAGAGTATGTCATGATCAGAACTTCCCCAGGATACTAAACAACAGAAAAATACCAAATGTCTTTACTTCTAGGACGTGATTTCTGAATATGTCAAGTACATTAAATCCTTGTAAGTGAACCAACACAAAGATCAAGTTCTGTATATTGTACACCAACATTATGTATGCATAAACAACAGAGAATATTTGAATCTTTATGTTCCATAAATAAACGAAATACGAAAGAATTAAGGATCAAGATCGACCCATCCTGAGTCAAAATTCTATCCTGAAATGAAAAAGTAGTATAAAACCTAATAAAACTTGACCGAAAAAAATCTATACTAGATAATAAAAAAGTACTAGATAACAGAAAATGAATGGAAGTCTTCTACAGAAGTTATCCCAAATCAGATATTGCTAAAAGAATCCAGCGAAAGAGTTATAAGGTCAAAGTCAAAATTTTTACTAATTGCTTTCGCCAAGAAATTTAAAAAAAACAAGAGAAATCAAATTGTATTTAATTTCCTCGTATCCAAATATATGCAAACGACGATGTCGAAACAGACCCAATTATAAAAATTTCAAGAAAGTTTAATAAAATGGGTACTTTGAATGCATTAAAACATATATCATCGAAGTGAAGTTAAAGCAGATGACGAGAACTGACCGCTTCGATTTTCTTCAAATGCAGCATCTTCAGTTGTAGAAGTGCCGATCATAGCTTCTTCACCTTTGATATTCCGTTCTGACGAACAGCACAGTGGAATCGGAACGGTAGCACGCTGTTCTCTGGCGCTCATTTCTGAAGCAGAACAAACCGGAACACCGATACCGGTAGTCGTATCTAAACCAATAATAAATTTTCCGGTGCTGAAAATAGGGTTTGCCTTTTAAATAATGCTACAAAAAACTCAAAATTAAGAAGAGATGAATTTCAACAAAACGAAAACCTGTAGTTTGTATTGGTAGCCGCTGCTGTCCCGATTGTTGTAACGGTTGTTTTTGCATCTGCTGCTGTTGCTGTTCTGTCAATGAAATTTTCGCTGCATCTGAATCTATGCAATTAATATTATTTGCACCTTTAGCTCTTGCGTTCGTTGAACGACGCCTTGAAGCAGGCGGACGAGGTTTCCTGAAAATATGGAAATTAACAGATCGGCTCTTCAAAAGTCAAGAATGCCAAGAGTGACTTCTAGCCAAAAATGACTTTTATTAAAAAGAAATTTACATAACGAATGAAAACTGAGAAATACCCTTATAAAATCAGGAATACTTTTTTTTGTTCTTCCCTTAAGTAACGAAGTGATAGAGCAGAAGCTAAACAAATAGAATCCAGAAAAAAACAGACAGAATTGTATATTTTTTCCTGCATTGACACAGCGATTTTATGCGTTATATATAACGCTACAAACAAATTACTTTTTGGGTGGCGCCTTTTCCTCGAGAGTTTTTACAGATGAATCCGATTCATCCGATGAATCACTCAGTTTTTCATAGAGCAGCAGACGATCCAATAAGAAGTTTTTGTCCCGCGAGAGCTTCAATAACTTCCTTTGCAAGTTTCGTAATTCTTCCTGATAACATTCGTTCTCCTGAAAGTAGTTCTGTTTTTGAAATAAGCAGATAAATGAATCTTGACAAACAGGAACAGTGAAAGATTTAGAAACAAAGTCGGCACCTCATTCTTAACATGTACCATACAATATATCCACTACAGCTTCGAGGTTTTCCTTTTTAAAACTAACTTCCAGCATAACGCACTGATATCAGAACTATTTTAGCCGCAATTCAAGGCTTGTATCGAAAGACCCTATCCAGAAATATTCACTATAAGAACTTACATATACGAGGAATTTGAACCGATGCTTTAGATCTCTGTATTCTTCTTTTGCTGTCAGTGGTCGCTGCTGCACATCCTCCTCTTCTTCCTCGTCACCATCATCACGCTGCTGTATGGAATGCTTTTTTGACTGTTTCTGCAAAGGGAACTGTACATAACCATGCTGCGATTGCATCTGCAACTGCTGCGATTGTTGTATCTGTTGCATTTGTGCCTGCTGCTTCTGCTGAATGATTTGCGGCTGATGTAGAAAATTTTGTTGTTGTGGTTGTTGCAGCACCTGAAGTTGTTGCTGACAGTGTTGCTGCTGCAGCAATTGCTGTTGCGGACAATGCTGTTGCTGCTGCAATTGGAGATTCTGATGCTGGCCTTGCTGATTCATTGCTGTCGGTTGTTTCAAGCATTTTTGCTGTTGCTGCATGCGAGAAGACTGCAAAACATGCTGATGACGAGCTTGCTGCAGTTGCAAAGTGTGATGGATTTGTTGTGATGAAGCATCGCACATGATCGGCTGCTGCTGATGTATATTATCGTATTCGCCATCAAAACTC
This sequence comes from Loa loa, assembly GCF_000183805.2. Classification (NCBI taxonomy): domain Eukaryota; kingdom Metazoa; phylum Nematoda; class Chromadorea; order Rhabditida; family Onchocercidae; genus Loa; species Loa loa. The sequence goes on along the minus strand of NW_018108308.1, from coordinate 104,750 downwards.
CTGCTAGTTGTGGATCGGAGATGTTCCGCACGTGAGCCACCACCTGGCGTGAATGACACGGAATGCTGTCGCTGGAAATGAGGAACTGCAGTAGCTGCATTAGAAGAGGTTTGCAAAGGAGAAGGTGCGTTAACTCGGGATGATGACAGTGGAGATGGGTTAGATAAGGATTGTGGCGGACATGAAGCAGTACCTCGCAACTGTACCGAACACTGACCTCCACTTGTCGACTGGACGGAAAGAGAGGACGGGGAGGAAATTGCCGAAGAATGAGTATGCGGTGTAGAAGATGTTGTTCTTGAAGGTATAGGCGAGGGTACGCAATTCAAGGCACTTGTCACTTGCCCAGTCGACATGTAACAACTTTGGTTCTGAATTGATTGTTGCTGTCCAATTACATGACCAACAGAGGGAAGCGGCTGCTGAGTTGTTACTAGAAAGGTTAGTTGCTGCTGCTGTGCGGTTACAGGGGTACTTTGATGACATCCTCCCAACGACCTGTTGTCAGGCAACAGCTGCTGCTGCTGCTGTTCAGATTCTAGCATAACACCTGAAAATAAACTAGCTATTATCGGTCTTAGCGGATTACTCAGGAACTACAATTTTACAATTTCAAACAACTGTCAAAAACATTAAATTCTGATAGGTGCAAACAGAAGGGACAAATACCGTGAACGACACCTTGATTTTATAAGCACTACACACTTCGTTTCCATCATTAATAAGTGAAATATGATAAGGTAACAAGAATGGATGAGGTTGGGAGAGTTATGAGTGTAGGTGAAATGTGTGCGTGTGTCAAAAGTAGCAGATTTCGAGAAAATCCCACAAGCTACTCTTCAGAAGAATCGAAAAAACACTCCGAAGATTTGTCATGTACGGGCACAATATAAGTGGAAAAAATGCGGACTGAAATGTACACCCCAATTTACTTCCAATCATCGAATATTAGAATAAACGGGATGCGATTCTTACACGCTCACGGATGCCCGTTGCCACATGCAGCCATGAAATACCGGTCTGGTTGTTGGCAACCAAAATGATAGATGAACATTCGCAGTGGTGGGGAGGCAGTATTGCAGAAAGTTGCTTCTAAGCTTCTGACTGTGCCAAGTCTAAAATGGAAAAGGTCCAGAATGTGGCACCAATTATATATATATATATATATATATATATATATATATATATATAATATATATA
>NW_018108308.1:86239-103322 GCF_000183805.2 Loa loa | reverse complement strand
AATATATATATATATATATATATATATATATATATATATATATATATATATATATATATATATATATATATATGTATATATATATATAAAACAATGGTATGTCAGTTGTGAATAAATTGAATTCTGGCTTAAGTTATAGCCAGTCAGTACTGGAAATGGTTATATCACCACCAGGATGTCATTGCATGCAATGGAAATAACTCAGAGAACTGTAGATATCGGACACTGAACTGGGCAAGGTACTGTTTACTGCTGTCTTGTAGCAGTTTAACATGGGTTAAACTAACTCATCTTTCTTTGCCAATCTTTCCTTTCTGGGTTTCCAGGAGTCAGTTGGAAGATTAACTTTTCCACTCTTAGTCGTTTATCCACTAGTTTCATTACAGGTTTCACGTTTCCGGTCTGATTTTTTCGAATATTTCCAAAAAAAATGAAGTTTAAGGTGCAGTACAAAATCGAGAATTGTATATGGCACTCATACACAAGTTCCTCAGATTCTATGAAAGAGATCTAGATTTCAATAGAAGCAGTCATTGCTCTAAACTTGCTGCAAAGTGCCGCAGATGTCAGTCACTCCCGGGAATTTCTGTTTTATCTCGTCACAGCTGAGAGAGTGTACATATAGCCGAAGAAAAACAACCTGCGAGCCACTTTTTACTATAACAAGTATGCCCGGTTTTGAAATACCCACTTGCCCATCGGAAGTAGAATTGGTGGAGATAGTTTGGCACATTGGAGTGGGAGCAAAGAGAGATTAGAGGACCTAGCGTGGTGAGGAGAAGGATTGGAGGAGCGGGTAAAGTGGAAATAAAGAGTGGAAGGTTCTGAGGAAAATGAGGGAGGTTCGTAGGACAGTGTTGTTGTTAGTTAATATTGCCATTTTCATTTATTCCAAATTCTGCTGGACCAAGGCAATATAAGCTTTGTAAGATGTTGGTACGCCCTGTGAAAAGTATCATCTAGGGAAAGAGACATTGTTACCCAACCCTACTGGCAGCGGTGTCAGTCATAGTATGCTCATCAAACAGTTTTTTAAAGGAAATGTTTTAGAAGTATTGTCTACGTGCTTTATTGTATTACTTAGTGGTCGTTGATTTGTGCAGTTTCTTTGCTGTTGCTTTTTAAAATGTATAGATAATATAGAGGCACAGAATTGACGGGATATAGTTCCTAAAAGGGCTTGTCTTCTCTCTCATTTTTTGTAAAGACGTTCAGTATCTCTGACATCAACTTCGTCAACTACGGTCTTTGTTCTATTTGTATTAAAACATTGATACACTGATACATAGATCGGCATCTGCACTTTCACGGGACTATTCAGTACAAGATAAACTCTTACACTAGCTTTTACTCAATCAATTCATGATGTGTGTTATATATTTCATTCTCGATTTTCCAGTTTTAGAAAGAATGTTTGAGGAAGATGAGGAAATCGAAGAAGCTCCCTTCGAGGAAGATGAAGAAATTTCATCGGAACAGTGGCAGGTATGTCATACAAACACCTCATTATTGTAACGATGATTAATCTTCGATTGTGGGGATTTTATTCAGGAAGCTTGCTGGGTTGTGATTTCGGCGTATTTCGATGAAAAAGGCCTTGTAAGACAGCAGTTGGACAGTTTCGATGAATTCATTCAAATGAATGTCCAGCGAATTGTCGAAGACTCACCTCCTGTTGAACTTCAATCCGAAGTTCAACACTTCTCCGGTAATATGCGCATATTAATGGTATTTATTCATAAACAAAATTTTCTGGTTCACTGCCGCCATAATTATACACTTTTATAGGTGATGTCGAAAATCCTATCAAGTTCGCCTTAAAATTCGATCAGATCTATCTGTCAAAGCCAACTCATTGGGAAAAGGATGGTGCACCAACCCCCATGATGCCAAACGAGGTATGCTGCTTTTTCTCAAATACAAATCTTTTTTTTGCAAACACTCTTTCTAGGCAATAACTTTTTTACCGGTATGGTAAAATTATTTAGTAAGAAAGGTTAGTACGACATCGAATATGATTTAGGCTACTTCCATCTGGTGCTTGCTGCTTTCATTACGTACTTGTAACTGTGGAACGAATAATTAATTTTAATCGTTTTTAAGGCACGTCTGCGAAACTTGACATATTCCTCGCCTCTTTATATTGATATAACGAAGACAATGACACGCATCGGTGAGGAACCAAAGGAAACGAAATATGAAAAAGTATTTGTCGGGAAGATTCCGATTATGCTTAGGTCCAATTTCATGTGGTTCTGCTTCGATTTTCTTTAATGTTTCAATTGAAGTAGAAGTTAATGATGACGAAACATTTTTTCTATGAGGAGAAAGAGATAAATATTATAAGATAAATATATAAATATATAAGATGTATATGATAAATATCCTTTTCGGTAGCACAAATCATATAACTAAATAATGAATTTAGATCTTCATACTGCATGTTAGCGAATATGTCCGACCGTGATTTATCCGAGTTGAACGAGTGTCCTTTGGATCCTGGAGGTTACTTCGTCATTAATGGTTCTGAAAAGGTAATACCTTTCAATGATTTCTGATTTTAATGACTTAATGGTGTTAATGGTTTCTATAAACATTAATCTTCTTTACACCTTGGTCAGAAATTGAAACTTTCAATCAATACTTTGATTTCCAGGTCCTGATTGCTCAGGAAAAAATGGCTACCAATACAGTTTATGTCTTTTCTATGAAAGATGGGAAGTACACATACAAAACTGAGTGTCGCTCCTGTCTTGAAAATTCAAGGTAAGATAAATGCACAGTGCATTTAAAATGCATACTTGAATTTGTTGGTATTCTGCGACTGCTTGTTAGGTCAGGTAGATAGATTTTGTGTCTCTTCTTCCGATTACATTAAATCTGCACTAAGGTTGAAATTAGTTCCATAAACTTCTTGGTGATTTGAAATATTTCAGCCGTCCAACATCAACTCTGTGGGTTAACATGTTACCTCGAGGTGGCGGAGGTAGCAAGAAATCTGCTATGGGACCTAAAATTATTGCCATTTTACCGTACATTAAACAGGTTCCTGTTCATTTTTTCCTTCTAAAACCTTTTAATAATATAAAGTTTTGTGGCCAGTTAAATAACTGCTGAGAATTTAAATAATGCTGACAAAATTTTTCTTCCAGGAAATTCCTGTGATGATCGTGTTTCGCGCTCTAGGTTTTGTGTCTGATCATGATATATTGGAACATATAATTTACGACTTCGAAGATCCAGAAATGATGGAGATGGTAAAACCAAGTCTTGATGAAGCTTTCGTTATTCAGGTATATTTTGATTGAATTGTTTGGTACGGTTTGGTGAAGAATGATATGTTTGCTCATTTGGTATTTTATTACAACTGCCGTTCATACTTCCTTATTTTTTACCAGTAATTTCATCGGACTAACATGCTAATCCATAGTGTATATGTTGGAGGTTGAAATATTTCAAATCACCAAGTAGTTTCGAAACTAATTTCAACCTTAGTGCAGACTAGTAGCAAAAATTTACAACCATCTGGTGTATCACTTCTGAACCTAATCGTAAGAATAGCTGCTTACAAAAGGGAAATTTTTGAATATTAATAAAGCAAAGGCTATGAAGCTGCCATTAAAAAATGGAAACTGTAGAATCAAATGAACTGATTCATTCTAAAGGAATTGGTCTTCTGCACGGCTGTGTTCTAATTGTCTCTGACACTCCTCCACATTCCAAATTTAAACTAATTTTTTACAGTATTAAATTTCCAGGAGCAAAACGTTGCGCTAAACTTCATTGGTGCACGTGGTGCCAAGCCAGGTGTTACAAAGGAGCAGCGTATTAAATATGCCAAAGAAATATTGCAAAAGGAAATGCTTCCGCATGTTGGCATATCGGACTTTTGCGAAACGAAGAAAGCGGTATGTCACATAACCAATTTCTTTCTATAGTTGAATGATAGTCATTAACGTTGTTATTTTCAGTGCATTTTGGTATTTCCTATGTTGGGAGATTTTTTAACACACGGATTAGGTAAGCATTGTACAAAGGAATCTTAAAATAGTGCTGGTGTAAATTTAATTATGGCAGCAACACACTTTTCATATCTACACGTAGATTTTTTCCACATCACCTTATTGTTAAGCAAATTCTCTGCGGTTGAGATAGTTATGATTTTACAGAATTTCTCGAAAACTTAGTGTTTTGATAAAAATTTGAATTGTTGTCATGAGGAATATTGTTTTTCTTGACATGACAATGAATCGAGGAATAAAGTAAAAGGGATGTATTTCTTTGCAGTATTTCTTGGGCTATATGGTCCATAGGCTATTACTGGCAGCTCTTGGACGTCGCGAATTAGATGATCGTGATCATATGGGAAACAAACGATTGGATCTTGCTGGACCTTTGCTAGCATTTCTCTTCCGAGCACTTTTCAGGAACCTTCTGAAAGAAGTGAATTTTTAAAAATTTTTAAATCAGTCAAAACTGTGCTTCGGTGATTGCTTTTTAAAACGTGCGTTCTACCCTTCCATGGGTCATTTGCAAGAAATTTATGGTATTTTCCATCGTTTATCATTTGCTTTCTATCATCATCTACTAAAATTATGCATTTTTTTTACATTTTTCTAAGGTACGCTTAACGGCACAGAAATACATCAATAAGAATGGTGATTTTATGTTAGATTTATGCGTGAAAACGCCACTTATTACTCGTGGCCTTGCGTATTCTTTAGCAACAGGTAATTGGGGAGACCAAAAAAAGGCACATCAATCACGAGCTGGTGTTAGCCAGGTGAATTTCGTTTATTTTGGTTTTTATCAACTTTTCTATCTATTCTTTGGTATGCAAAGGAAATTTTAATGAAGATTAGTTATTTGAGGCAGTAAGTTTCTTTTTTTTAATTTTTAGCTTTTATTTCAATGTTAGCTTTTATTTCAACTTAGGTACTAAATCGTTTGACATATACTGCAACGTTGTCGCATTTGCGTCGTTGTAATTCACCAATTGGGCGAGAAGGGAAATTGGCGAAACCACGTCAGCTGCACAATACACAGTGGGGTATGGTTTGCCCAGCCGAAACTCCTGAAGGCCAAGCTGTTGGTTTAGTGAAGAATCTAGCACTTATGGCTTATATTTCTGTTGGTAGTTTGCCAGAGCCAATTCTTGAATTTCTGGAAGAATGGTCTATGGAAAATCTCGAAGGTCAGTGGATTCGTTGCTTGAAGGAATGAGCTAACCCTAATAGACATTAGATTGCGGTTTTTATTATACACTGTAAATTTATGGTTTCTATTTTAAGTATGCTGTTAAGGACAAATACACATTGCAGAAGTAGCACCAACAGCGATTGCTGACGCTACAAAGATTTTTGTTAATGGTGCTTGGGTTGGTATCCACAGAGACCCAGAACAACTAATGACCACATTGAAAAAGCTGCGAAGAGAAATGGACATTATTGTTTCAGAAGTACGTATTTTTACCGTACAAATCCATTTGAGAATAAGAGTTAAGTTGAAGAAGTGATGGTTACAGGTATCTATGGTTCGAGATATCAGGGATCGGGAAATTCGTATTTATACAGATGCTGGGCGTGTCTGTAGGCCCTTATTGATTGTTGAAAACCAAAAATTGGCTTTGAAAAGGAAGCACATTGATCAACTGAAGGATAACAGCTACACTTGGTCAGAACTTGTTGCGGGTGGCGTAGTAGAGCTTATTGATGCTATGGAAGAAGGTATGGATATTTTGAATATCTTTTCGTAGATATAAATATCCGTATTTCTACATTACTTATAAGTCGGTCGGTAGTTCGCTGTCAAAAAAAATTTTTTGCGCTTTTTTTTTCCCGGGACCAGATTAATCAGATCTATTGTTTGAGTCCCAGGTATTGCTACTTTCCAGCTTCGTCAGTCGATTTTTCTATGAAAGTGACTGAACACTATTTTCATTCTGCTTTGTCGTTTTACAGAGACAGTAATGCTTGCAATGATGCCGGAGGATTTAAAAGCTGGAGGATACTGCGATACTTACACACATTGTGAAATTCATCCAGCAATGATTTTGGGTGTTTGTGCCTCGATTATACCTTTTCCTGATCATAATCAAAGCCCACGAAATACATATCAAGTATGTTCTTGTAAATATTCAGATTTCTTAAAGTAATGGTATTTTTATGAAGTTTTTTAGAGTGCCATGGGTAAACAAGCTATGGGTGTCTATACCACCAATTTTCATGTTAGAATGGATACGCTTGCTCATGTGCTGTATTATCCGCAGAAGCCTCTGGTCACAACTAGATCTATGGAGTACCTCAGGTACCATATTCATAGTATTTCCAAAATTCTTTGAAAAATGCAAAGTTGCATCCAAGAAATGCTTGGAAAAATGCATTTTCAGATTCAATGAACTGCCTGCTGGAATTAATGCTATTGTCGCTATTTTGTCTTACACTGGTTATAATCAAGAAGATTCAATTATTATGAATCAATCTGGTATTGATAGGGGTCTGTTTAGATCGGTTAGCATCACTGGCTTTTTTGGTCGTCTTTTTAGCAGACTTTACTTAGCGATGGTTTCGGATTTATAGAACTGCGATAATCGATTTTGGAATGATTGGATTTGTAATAATTAATTTTTTAGGTGTTTTATCGTTCATATCGTGATCAGGAGGCCAATTTAGATAATGCAAACGAAGAATTAATCGAGAAACCCACAAGGTATTTTTTTGTAACTTTTGGATAATTCATCTGAGAACTCAATCTTTAAAATAAATGATGCAATATTCAGGGACAAATGTTCGGGTATGCGACATTCACTTTATGATAAGCTGGATGAAGATGGTATAATCTCGCCTGGAATGCGTGTTTCGGGTGATGACGTTATTATTGGAAAAACAATATCACTACCAGACACCGTATTTTTTTCAGATTTTTCATAGTTTTTAATTGAGGTTATAGGTGTTACGGATTTCTGTATTATGAAAAAAAAAAAATGGTCTCAACAATTTGCAACAACATTAGTGTTGTTTAGGAAGATGATTTGGATGCAACAATCAAGCGATATACGAAAAAAGATGCCAGTACATTTTTACGAAGCAGTGAAACAGGCATTGTTGATCAAGTATGCTTCGAATTTTGACTATTTTTTTAAATTGGAAACTAAATACGGTTTTTTTTGTTTTTGTTTTACATTTTCAACTCTTTGTACTTGAAAATCTATATCTGTAATGAATTAGGTCATGTTGACTCTGAACACGGATGGTAACAAGTTTGTCAAAATTCGTGTGCGATCAGTACGTCTGCCACAAATTGGTGATAAGTTTGCATCAAGGCATGGTCAGAAAGGCACAATGGGTATGATGTACAGACAGGTTGATAATCTTTTTTTGTTCTCTCCAGACACCGTAGTACAGCTTCTTTAGCTTAATTTATCAGAAGAAGCAAAAACGCTAAAAGTTTTATTGCAGAATTTTGGATAAGTTTTGTTGCTTTTGTTGTTTGCGTAAGTTAAATGAATACTGAGATTTTCAGGAAGATATGCCTTTTACAAATGAAGGTATAACTCCAGACATCATTATCAATCCGCATGCAGTGCCTTCTCGTATGACAATTGGACACTTGATCGAATGTTTGCAGGGAAAAGTGTGTAAAATATTGTTTTCTTTTTTTTTCGTAATGAGATTTTTTTCAGGGATACAGATTCTCTATCCTTTTTATTTCTTGATTTTTCGTATTATTATTATTAAACAAAGCGTTCGTCCCTTTTTGGGATTTTTTGTAGGGATTTCAATATACATTTGATTACTGAAAATAATTTTCAGTTGTCCGCGAACAAAGGTGAGATTGGTGATGCAACACCTTTCAACGACACAGTTAACGTCCAGAAAATTAGTAATTTATTACAAGAATATGGTTATCATCTGCGTGGAAATGAAATCATGTATAATGGGCATACTGGTCGAAAACTCACAATTCAGGTGAGCGGAAATTAATTTCGAATTTTCTTGCTTCAAGGTTTGATAGGAGCCCGCCCCGGTTTGATAGAAGTCGTCTTCGCATTCAGGCGAGAACTTCTTCATGTTTTTCAAGTTTCAGAAATAAAGTATATGTTCCAGTTTCCTTCATTGCTGAATATGTTCGGAATTTCTCTTGAATTTAACTGGAAAACTTGACATAATTTTTTTCGAAATCTTGTAGGTTTTCTTGGGTCCAACTTATTATCAACGGTTAAAACATATGGTGGATGACAAGATTCATTCGAGAGCTCGTGGGCCCGTGCAAATGATGAATCGACAACCCATGGAGGGCAGAGCTAGGTATTTTGTTACTTCTTTGTTTGCTTCTATAATTTATGTATTTTTGATTTTGAATAAAAGGTTATCCATGTTGAAAAAATGAATAATTCAAGGGATGGCGGCCTTCGTTTCGGCGAGATGGAACGAGATTGTCAGATCTCACACGGAGCAGCACAATTCTTGCGGGAACGTCTTTTTGAAGTATCTGACCCTTACCATGTATATATTTGCAACAACTGTGGTTTAATTGTGGTGGCTAATTTGCGAACAAACTCATTTGAGTGCAAAGTAAGTAAAAAAGTTGGTTTGTTTGTCATGGTTTGGAACTTCCGTCCAAGTTTTATAATTAATAGTCGTTCATTGTAGAGGTCTTTTTTTATCGTTCATTGTAGATAAAAACTACGATTTTGTACAAAAGATACAGAAATATATGAGCTGCTAAGCAAGAGATCCGTCATTTAAAAAGTGAAATCCGCATAGTCAAGTCACTTCGTCTTGACCATGCTGTTTAATTTCTTTGCAATTATAAATATAAATAATTGATTCTTGTTATTTCTAACAGATTTTTAATACTTTTTAATGTTATTCCCGTTTTAGAAATCATTAATTTACTATATATTTTGTATTAACAATTTTTAAAATCTGTGTGAGAGCAGTAGATTTCATTTATGCAAACAACTTGTGGGTCAAGAAATTATGAATGAAACATTTTCAGGCGTGCCGAAATAAGACACAAGTGTCGGCATTTCGTATCCCATATGCTTGCAAACTGTTATTCCAGGAACTGATGTCGATGTCAATTGCACCGCGTCTTATGGTTTCTTGAACCGCGTCTTATGGTTTCTTGAATTTGCTCATGTTTTTATATTTGTTTTTGTTTTTCTTTTATAATTGGCTTATTTCAAGTTTCTTTGAGAGAAAGATTTTGCCTTTTTTTGAAACTTTTGAATTTGAAATTTTTAAAGAAAAATAGAATTTACCCAAATAGGACACACGTGTTTGAGAGTATTGGCTTATTGCATTTTCATCAAATAAGTTGTTTGGTGAATGAGTTGCGCATTGTTTGTTTCCATTTTTTTTTACTCTGTATAATTAATTGGAAAAAGTCGGATCATTCCACATGTTATGTGTTTGAAAACCTATGTTTACTTCGCTGAAGAAAGCTTTGATTCCACTGAAAGCATTAATTGCTATTGCGCAGAAAATGAATCCATCAAGAAGTAATTCAGTGAGGAAGATAATCATGGATTTCAACGGAGCATAAGGAACTTGATTCCTTCCAAAGGTTTAATGACGTCTTCCCTGCCTATTCTATTAGATGACCATATTAAGTGCCGTGAAGTGCTTCCGCTGAGTAATTCATGATCAGTGCTATGAAATGAATAAATACTGGGATGGCTGTGGCTGCGATACAATTATCCATATGTCAAATTAATATGGAGATGGGTTGGTTGTAGATGTGGTTGACCCAAATGTACATGCCAGGCCCAATATTTCTAGTTCCGATAATTTTTCGAATTCGTTATGTCATCCAATACCTCTCCACTACGGCGACTGTTATGGCTATTACTATTAATTATCTTCAAATCTTCCGGTGCGCAGCAGGTTTTCCTCAGTTTTTTTTCTGCTTCACAGCATAATTTCTCTGGATTGGATATTCAATGGATGTTTCCTCTAATTTGGCAATTGCAAGAATTTATTACATCGATACATAAGGAAATAATAACCAAATAGCATTAGAATGCGGCAATGTGCGCATGTTGAGTATTTATAGTTTAGCAATGGTGACCCAACTTGATCAAACGAGATGGTCTATCCGCAGTCACCGTTGCTTAAGTCTTTAGTCTAATAGATGTAGTCGTTAGGCAGTTTAGTTAGCTGAGAGACACATATTACAACCAACAATAAACAGACAGTTCTGTTGGTGAGATTATTCCGGCACTCCTAGATCAGATGTCTATTTTGGAAAAGTAAATCAATTGCAGAGGACAACGGGGTAAAGAAATTTAGAGAATGCCCTATAGAGTATCTTGCTTGATAAAGGTCCAAGTAACAATTCTCTTTATTAGGCAACCTATCAATATTCTAAGTTATTATTAACTTTAATAAATTAGTGCTGAAGAAGAATTCCAGAAGTACACGCTGAAAATCAGAGAGACACGGACCAAATTATTTACCCGTGGTTAAAACCATGGACTAGAATTGTCGACATGATGAAGCAAAACGCGAAAGCATTCGAATTTGGGGATAAAGTATAATCTTTTTTCGATTGTTATTTCAGAATCCATTGAACCGTCCTATGGGTAATGTCATCATCCTCCCATAAAGTGTTACGAAAATATTTGCTCAATCAACACTTCATGTTTACACTTCCGCTGTTGTCTGCTGTATAGCTTGCAAAATTAACTGAGTTTCCATTTATAGTAGTAGAAATCATTTGAAAAGATGAAGTCTTATATATAACGAAATCTTGTCAGGTATTATCACTGTCGAATTATTGAGATTGGAAAGTTTATTTTAGGCAGAAAATGAACCTCGGAATAATTCAGTAAGTTCATTGCGGCCAATATTTGATTTTTTAAAACCAACGAAGAAGATGAAATCGAATATCGAATCTAAACCGGTGTTAAAATGTTTGCTCGATCCATTTGTCAAATGTTTTAATGAGTTTGGTCGACTTACTAAGATATGCTTACCTTTTCATCATTTTTCTATGGTTTCAATGTTTTAAAACAGAAAGGTGGAATAAAGACACCCGTTCATTTTACTCAAATTTTTATCAGTTTCCAATACATTGGAATTTCTGAAAATCTGCCATTCGTTTGATCACAATTAATCATTTGTTCATTTACATTTTAAATTCATTTGTTTTAAAGTGTGAATTCCTATGTATCCATTTCTTCAGGATTTGCAATCGTTCAGTCCTACTACAACTATCATTACAACTGTTTCACCAAAAAATTATATGTTTGCAAGCTCCCTACTTCTCTCGAAATCTGCATCACCTCAAAGCACAGCCCATATTGACTCTTCAGTCAAAAACGCAACTCTTACCGAACAAACAAAGGTTGTGAATCATCTTTTCATAAGGTCGAAGGTCGAAGAAGGTAATGAAATGGGAAATCAGTTCATTTAATACGTCATTTCAAATCAGTTTGTTTGATATATAAATCAGTTCATTTGATATGTGTTGATCAGAATTCATCAATCTGAAACCAATTCAGCTCGATAACCCATTCACCCTAAAGTCACTGACCAGTTTGCTCCCCTTACCTATTACTGGTCACTACTCGACCATTATGCTAAAATTTAAATCGTCCATTATAAAATACCGCAAATGCGCATCCCAAAACGTGTTTCTTTATCTGACCCATTTCATAACCCATTAATTATGAAAAATTTAACAAAAATTTTGGATGGATTGTTATAATAAAAAAAATTCACAAATACAATTTTCGTTATCCAACTCTGTCTTTAAAATTAACCCAAACCTAGTTTTTGATTTCTTAATGAATTCCTATGTTCACGCACTAATGGACTTGTTTAACCAGTATTAACTTTTTTAATTATTCAATTCATTTTCGAATTAGCATAAAATAAATCCATGCTTCTTACAGCGTTTTAAATTGTAACTTATCTCATTTGGCAAAATATTCTAAGTGTCTTTTATTAAGTCGTAACTGATTAGGACTGTGCTGTTTTAGACTGGTACTGATGCATAGATGTCCATTCAGAGATATCGCTGTTGTAATTCAGTCTATCCTCTATTTGCATCTTAAATAATTCATAAAACGAGAGAATGCTTTTAAACTATGTTTTTATTTCTATTATTTATTTATTTATTTATTTATTTATTTATTTATTTATTTTTATTTATTTATAGAGAATTTATTTATTTAAAATACTTTTAGTCGATAAGAGCAACGACATCAATATTGACACTGTTAGAATCATTTGGTCATAGCCAAAAACATCGTGAAGTCGAAGTTGGTCGTGATCGGATAGTGAACATACTTGGCATGCCCATTGGCCGAAAGGACGGTATTTCATTGGCTCCGTTGAGAGGTTTTTTTTGGATACCATTTAATAATAACATTGAAATATGCAAAAAAGACAGCTTGTATCGAGAAATCAAAGGATAATATCAATTAAAGATTACAGTAATCTTTTGTGCTTTTAGACTACTGAAACAATGAAGATTTCTGCTGTTTTCAAATATTATTCGCTCTTTTTATACAGACTAATCTTTCGTAGGTCTTAGCGTCGGTAATGAGGATATGTTTGGTCCGATCGCTATCAACGATAAATACAATATCTATTGGGGATTTTTCAACGACCTCAGTAAAATGCTCAGTAAAGCTGTGCAATAGGTATTAAATTCAGTTACTTTCCCAACTACTGGAAGAATTTCTTGTGTAAGGTTTCTCGCCGTTTCAAACTCCTATGTCTTCATGTAATTTGTAAGGTTCGATCGAGATTTCGAGAAATTCTTGATAGATATAGCATTCACTTTAGTTAGGAACAATTACAACAATCGTTCCATTCCGACGAGAATGATCCTAATTTGACAATAAACATGTTTTATATTAAGTGGTACCTGTTTTTCACAATAAATCTATCAGGTATTGAGCAGTGATTTAAATTTTTAGGTCGTTACTAAATTTGAGAGTATTGTGCTCTTAGTGAGGTAGAGGCTAGCTCGATACCACTTTCTCGCATGTAAGCTAGAATTTGCTTTATAATTAGAAGGACACTTCAGTTTAACTCACTTGACGAAGTTTAATTAACTAAAGAGTACAACAGCAATGGATAAAACGTTCCCAGAAATAATATGAAATAAATTTTTATACACAAATCAACGATATATTGCTGCCGTAGAAAAAAAGTATCGTGGTGCAATTTACAAACTTAATAGTATACCTAAATGATGAAAGTGAAACTGGTTATTTATATTCGTTTAACACTTCCAGATAATCATTTTCCCAATCATATGGATCGTTTAAAGGTCGATTGCCAGCCAAATTCTATAAAATTATGGCTGAAGAGTTCAAGCTAGTACGAAAATTCGTTTTTTCTTGGGTTGAAAATATCATTAATTACTTCTCTTCCTGAAAAATTCATGACATCCTGATTTCAGGATAGGCTGATAGGTTTATTAGTTTGCAATTTGCCCTGCTGGATTTGATTCATATTCTATCATTTTCACTTTTGTGTTTTATTGCTTTGCATATCTTTAGTTGACAAATCTTACAGTCAACAATTGGGGCATCTACTGCAAAAGCAAATCTCTCATTATCAAGAAAATGAATCGCTTAATTTTGGAATTCCAAAATTTCAAGTGCTACAACCTTCATGGTTGAAATTAAAAATGTATAATTAGGTTCAGCATCTACAGCTAATGTCATTACTGCTCGACCGTATTCACGCAGGCTAGACCCAAAGTTTTCGGATATTTTCACGAAATCATCTTTCACCTGAAATGAAAATATTTTTCTATTCTCAGTCGTCACTTTCGATGTTGTTTGAGAGGGGTTGCTTAAATTTGTTTATATTTGACATCAACATCGATGAATGGAAAATATGAAATTTACCAACTCCATTTTAGCGCTTTTCATTTTTTCATCACTTTTCTCATTCCTCCAAGGTAATTCTCCTTTAAGTATTTCGATAAGTGTGAAAAAAAGTGCGATCAGGTCGTCTGATGGTCCCTGCTCCTTTCGATCATGTACACGCATTGACACGTAGCGCAATGTTCCACGGAAACCAGCTCGTTTTCTTTTCTCTATTGGTTTTCCATCTGACTGCCGAAACTTTCTCGCCAAACCATAATCCACAATGATCAGTCGCCTACTGCTCTGACAAACATGTTTGACATTTTTTCTGTATTAATATCGATACTATTTCAATAAGTTCAGATTATTCACGAATAAAAGCTAAAATCATGGTTATTAAGAAGTTGTTAAAAATTCAAATCTTCAAATAAGTCAAGACACTGTTGTTCATTTGACCATGCAGTTGTGTAGTATCGATATTGTGGATAATTTTATAAGTTACAGGAACTGGTGCTTTTAAGCTTTAATTTTCATTTGCAAAGCAATTAAGGAAACACTGCGGAATCGGGTTCTATTATATACCATCATTAGTTGACCTACTTTTTCGGTCAGACCAAAACACATATTGGCCGGTTTTACATCTCTGTGAATGTATCCCACTTTATGGATGTCACGAAGACCAGCTATTGCCTGCAATAAGAGAATACAGTAAATTCGATTTATTTTAGCTATTTTTAATGCAACTTGAAACGAAATCAACAAATGACATACACCGATTTGTAACAACGAATGTGATAAAATTTGCTTATTTATTTGCGCTATTGATACCACACTGAAGCTCATCGGAGCTCATTTGGTGTTTCAGATCGAGACTGTAAAATCTCATTGCTCAACTTCAAATTCAGGACTTCATTGGACGAAGTATTTCCTGATCGGGAATACTGATAATCAAGCAAAAGAAAAAAAAAAAGCACGAGAGAAATAAAAAAAAGGTGGAGGCAAGTCCAAAATCCAAATGCTTTCTTAGTAGTGACTAATTTTCAATATTACCTGTTGCATGATTCGACCTGAGGTAGCTTTTGATAATCGTTGCAAGGGACACTGCTTTCGAAGATCCGCAACATTCGTTGAGAGTAATTGCATCACGATATAATTTAGGCCACGTTCCGTTCCGGAACCCCACATCAGAGGTGCATGCGGTTGGCCTTGTAGACGTAACATTATCTGATGAATCAGTTATTTTAAACTTCAGAATTTGATATGTATTTTAGTTGCACTGCACTAATTCTTTGCTTAAAAAGTAATTTCTAAATATATTGTTTAAAACTTAGTGTGAAAATCGATTACTTTTTGCTCCAGAATCATTCGTTTAGCTATTTTCCCTTTCCTAATCACGGGTTCCACTTTAACAGCTACTGATTCGCTATTCATTTTTAAATCTGATGCGTAATATATTTCTCCATATCCTCCGCTACCAATTAATCCCTGGAAAAGGTATCATTATTTGCTTCGTTTGTTTTGAATCAACAATATAAATCTAAATTTTATCAAATTTAAACAAAGATTCTATAGAAAGTAATAAGTATTTTGTAGTTTGGACAAATATTTAAATACAGAAAAACAGGTTGAGCATTTCCCAGGATTTAATTATCATTTACTAAATATTTATTACTTTGATAAGCCATCGATCTCGTATTTTCTCACCAAATTTTACCAAAGTATCGTCAGCATCTAAATGTATTGTTGGTCTAAGGTGCTTTACTTTTGTGAATTTCCTGCAACGAATTCATTTTAAATTTTATAAAGTTTGTTTTGCTCTTCACTATATGGAGCATCTTCTAAACCAATATATACAAATAAAACCAATCATAATGTTTTCTAAATAGCTTTATCTTCTAGTTATTATATTCTATCATCTAAATTATGGACTAAACTTCAGGTGGAAACCCTAGCAAATAGGTTATATCACGAGAAAGCTACAAACTTTGGGAGAACGATATTCCGCACACTGGTCAAACTTGGTGTAGCTGTTGGTAGTAAATCTGTAGACGTATTGTCGCCGAATGATGATTCCATTTATTGATGCCAAAAAAGATTTCTTCGTAGCAGCCGCTTTCTAATCTTATAATCTAGAAAATAACCAAACTAACCATAGGACACCTTTACATATACCATTTCAGATTTCTGAAGTATTTAATATATATGAATATTCAATTATTTGCAGAAAACTCGGTGAAAATGAACAAAATGATAAATATTAATTTAATTAGTGATATATAAAGATTATAAAAAGAGCATTCTTCACAGTTTTCCCATGTTCCGTAATATAAAAAATATGTTTCAAATGAGTGAATTAAAACAATGGCGCTTGGTTAACTTCACTTAGGAGATTGATGCTCAACCACATCTAAGTAGTTAGTCTCTCTCTCTCTCTCTCTCGAGAGAGAGAGAGAGAGAGAGAAAATCCATCTTGAATATATCTAAACTGTGCAGCGAGCAACTCTATTATTTTGCTCTCAAATGCATGTCTTTTTTAAAATATTTTCCAGTACTATGCCTTTGTAGTTCAAATCATTTCATGAATTCAATTCACCTTCTTTCTTTTATATTAAAAGTGACAATTATCTGACTTATCTCCTTCAAGTTACAGTATCAAAATCTAATATATATTTTTCTGCGTATTTATTCTATGCTTCGCCCTTTTTGTTTTTAGTGAAGAACCCCGATGATCTCTTTAGTTTTAATTTACAAATTTTCACAAAAGTTTTAATCTCAATGATTTCAGAGAGATTATAAATTAAGCACCAGAAATGTGACATTTGAGAATGTAGCACAGTGAGTGAAAAAAAATATACACATTCAAGTGATACGTATTATCAAAGAATAGGTATAAACTGGTACCATTTAAACCGCTAAAGCTGGCCTGAGCGGAGCGGACGCAACCTCCAATAAGTTTTTTCTGTCCTGGGAACCGCGGGAAAAGTCTATTGTCCTCCTCCTCGCCGCTCCTTGGATTTCCCCAAATTTTAATCAATGCTGCTTTTATGTAGCGATTTCCTAACTTTTTATCTATTTTTCATTTCTCACATCATAAATAGGCATGCCATTCTAATCTTAAATCGCAACACTTAAATGTTAAAGTCAGTTGATCTTTCATCATCTTAACATTAAATAATAATATATTTAATTCCTCAACATTTTCACTGAATCCATTACAATGTTTCCATTCAGTGTTTATGAAGAAAT
>NW_018108308.1:44358-86219 GCF_000183805.2 Loa loa | reverse complement strand
AATATACACATTCAAGTGATACGTATTATCAAAGAATAGGTATAAACTGGTACCATTTAAACCGCTAAAGCTGGCCTGAGCGGAGCGGACGCAACCTCCAATAAGTTTTTTTCTGTCCTGGGAACCGCGGGAAAAGTCTATTGTCCTCCTCCTCGCCGCTCCTTGGATTTCCCCAAATTTTAATCAATGCTGCTTTTATGTAGCGATTTCCTAACTTTTTATCTATTTTTCATTTCTCACATCATAAATAGGCATGCCATTCTAATCTTAAATCGCAACACTTAAATGTTAAAGTCAGTTGATCTTTCATCATCTTAACATTAAATAATAATATATTTAATTCCTCAACATTTTCACTGAATCCATTACAATGTTTCCATTCAGTGTTTTTTATGAAGAAATATTATACATATACATGTATACGGACATGGTATTGGATAGAATTGAGTTAAATATATTAGTCCGGCCCTCGAAAATCATTCCAGCTTCTTATATGGCCTTCTAGAAAAATTAATCGCCCACCTTGCGCTAAGATTTGATCTACAAAACGGACCATTTAACATCTCAAGACTGAAAGCATTGGGAGCATTTGAATAATTGAAACCAGAATAATTCTTGGATCAATTTGGAATTCCCCTGTATTATTTTTTAAATAGTTAGGCTTAGGAGAAAAAACACTTTTATTTAGAAAGTTTTACATACCAATTTCATCGAGGATATTAAAATGTTATCCATCTATATATAAAGGTAACATTTTCAGATAACTTTCTGAGAAAATAAAGAAAACAAATCTGGTTAATTTCAGCATTTTCATCTTGAAATATTTTGTGTGAATGGAAAAATTATGGCCAAGTGTGCAAATCAAGCCTGATCTGATCATTAAATATTAAATTTAAATTGACATTTTTAATCCATACAGACGTAAAACATATGACAAAGTAGTGATGACAAAATATCAAAGTAGTGAAGTAGTGATGATGTTTTCAGTGAGATGAACGATTTCAAAATTGTTCGGTTGTTTTAAGAAGAATAAACAATAAGGAAGAATGAACAAATTTATTGACTTTCTCTTATTACAAATTCATAAAAAGTGTCAAAGAGAATAACAAAAAAGGTAAATTGCTTGCAGTTAATTCATTTGTTTAAATTGCTGGAAAAAACGAAATTACAAAAAAAAGTATTGCCTGAAACTGATATAGGGCAATCCACCAATGGCATTTCAATAAACAATTTTTTATAAACACAATTTACAGTTATATAAATTTCTCCTGATCTATCCTCATAATGTATCGTAGCTTCGATAGCTATTGTTTATAACAAGTTTCGAAACATTCACTTGATTAAGACCTATCGATATCATGCCGATATTTTAACTTTACTTTTTCCTACTTTTGCTCAATGTCATACCGGTCACTTTGATTGTGAAAATGATTCATTAATAGCTCGTAGCTTCATTGAAGTGTGAAATTAAGTTTAAGAAAAGCTTGAAATATTTAATGTCTGAGAGTCCAGAAGTAATGATATTTAAAGCTAAACATATTGATGACTAACAGAAATAATCTCAAATCATTTTTTCATGTTCTTTGCATCCCACAAAATACACTCAGTCGTATCATTTGAACTTTTTCCCATTAGCTCAGCTAATTAGCTATTTAGTTTTATCAATATTTATCAAAAAGAGGTTGACATTGCTACCTGTTGTGTATTGTAACATTATCCATTTTCAGTATTTCAAATAAATAGCTATATTTTGAGCAATTTTTGTTGAACTTTGCATTCATCCTATTAAAAACAATGAGCCATCTGCTCTCTAAGTTTTTTATATCTGGTAATGCACAATTTGTA
Source organism: Loa loa (assembly GCF_000183805.2). NCBI lineage: Eukaryota > Metazoa > Nematoda > Chromadorea > Rhabditida > Onchocercidae > Loa > Loa loa. Next base: position 84,374 of record NW_018108308.1, on the reverse strand, counting down.
CTTTTCAAGTCTTGACAATTACTGAATTTTTAAAACTTTTATTTTTATATTTGTTTTAAAAAAATATCAAAAAAGGAACTGTTGTGAGAATTTGTGAATTGTTGTGAAAAAATAGTTGCTTAAATTTTTTCTTATTCAATTAATTATTGTTAACTCATTCATTCTGTCTAAAATTGAAATGAAATCCGACAAGAAACAAAAAGTAATTATGACTGAAGCCACAGATTTCGTTTAGTTATGTTAGTTATTGATTTTCATTAGTCCAATGAATGGATTTCTTCTTTCCAATTTAAATTGTCCTTATATAGTTAGTTTTCTCTACTGGTTTCTGTCCACTTTTTAAACATTTTTCATTTCAAAAATTTCCAACCCTTGGGTTTTGCCTTTATCAATAAATTTTCTTACAACTTTGTAGTACTATTAAGACTATTAGGGATTAAGTTTGTTGTCCAAATGGTTGGGTAATAAAGTTCTTTGTCTGCTACATATTTATTGATGAAATTGGAAGCAGCATTTGTTAATTGTACTCTTTAATGATAGCAGTTATCAAACTGATATGATGAAAGTTCACCAGAAATTTTAAACTGCGTGAAATAGCATTTGAAGATCTGAAATTACTATCTTAACCTGGATAATTATTTAGTTCTATAAGACATTTTTCTACTCAAAAATTTTAGATTGGGGTGAAATTTTCTTTTCTCTAATGAATTACTCTGTTCTATACCAATATTTCGTTAAGTTGTATTTTTTATAAATAATTTTAGATAAGCCCTAGTCGCAACAGTAAAACCTTCCAAGTAATTGTGCGGAAAAATTGATTGGAAGTTATGAAATCACTGAAAGACATTTCACAGATTGTTTATAATAATCCAAAAGAAGTAATGAGTGAAAGAAAATATATGAAAAACGCAAAATATAGATCATATTCATAGGTGAAGCCTTCGTATATGAAAGCTCTTCCACGACTACAGTGCCATAATTAGTTCCCATTATTCGGAATAGCTCCCTGTTGTGCTTATCGTTTCAAAAAATGGGATCCATTTCCGAAAATTGATTCCTACTTTTTTCTTTTAATTTTAACGAATATATCTCTCATTCTTGGACTAAACTCAAAAATTTATCTATTCATCCTCCATTCTATCCATTTCAATTCTATCCATACTGAAAAAAAGAAGTATTTCATCCGTTTTAGTGATCAGGTTGATAAGGCCTAAGTCAAAATATGGTACAATAGATATGACAGAAATTATATTTTATTCCATTTCAGGTTAGAATAGAATCACACGACAATATTTATTACCACTTGCTGTCCTTCCACCAATGCTTCTTCGTCCCTCATAAATCAGCCATTTGAAGAGTGCAAATAACAGATATCACTTTCTCTCATCACTGCTAACAGTCTGTTGCAGTTCTGATCGAGAAAGGAAGCTAATCTGCATATAAAAACATTTGTTGCCCTGCTCTCATGCCATTCTTCCGCTCCCTTCTTGTCTCGTTCTGGTCCGATATTGCTCCTTCAGAACCTTCAGTTTGCTTCTCCATGGTTACATTATTCAACTCTCTCACGCATCCAAAAGTTTTTTACGGAAATTTGGTAGTTAATTCAATCTAATTTGTCTCTTTCGCTCTTCCTTATATCGTTCAATGCATATATGTAAATGGTTTAGATCAAAAAATACTCGAAAAATAACCTTTCACCCTTGCTAATTCTATAGATTGATTTAATTAGTCTAATAAACTTTTTATTCTTATTACAACTCAATAATATTGGCTGTTACACAAATTTTTTTCAAAATCTAAGGGAATTCTGTCCCAAGAAAATCCTTGTATTTGTGCTTTATTTACACTTACCTGTCTCAAGTAACCTTATCTGTTTCTACAGCTCTTCATTTTTTTTTTTTTTTTCATTCAATATCACAAAAACTACTACACTTTTTAAATTACGGTAAAAATTTTGAAGTTACTATTGACTTTCTATTACTTTTATCAGTCTTAAATACATTTTTATTTTGTTTATTATCATTATTTTACTATTGGAGATGCCGATTTTCGTCTTTTCTCGATTATTCTCGTAAATCATGAAAGGCTGTGACAGAATTACTGCTGAGATAATTTGAGGACTAAAATGCTGAGCCTATTTCAGAAAATCGATGCAAAGCCTTTCCTTGTTTTTTTTATTTAAACAATTAATCAGATAACTATTTTTATATGACAGCATTCAAACATAGACCTATTGGCATATGCCATATGTTAACGAATTTTAGTGGCAATAATCCTAATATTCAACCTCACTCTGCTTAGTGAACATTTATATCTTATATAAAAGATATATCAATGTTCTACACATTACACATTACCTTCCATACATCTATACATTAATTATCATTAATTATTGTCTCACGCACCAATCAACCAATAACTTTATAAATTTAAGGACAAAAACCTTGCAAATTAGCTTTATCAAATGAAAAGCCTCATAATTCATGCGAGTGATTTATTACGTTGAAACTTTCATTAATTAGTCCAAAAACATCAATATTACGAGGATACTTTGGGGCATACTTTAAAATTTAAAGTGCTGAGAAATACGAACTATCACTTGTCAAAGATCAAGTTATTTCTGTTGCGCAAGGCCAGTATGACTGGTAGAATCCTGATAATTACGTTTCGAAGAATTCTTCACCAAATTAATTTAAAGTATTGGACAAATTAAAAATACTTAAGTATCAGATATTAGAGAACCACTTTAATTATTAATAACACTATCTTCAAATAAGTTGATGTGCCTTCGAGTTATCGAGTCCATCTTTTCCAACGCCAGAAAAATTCCGATTCACCAAATGACAAAATACACCAAAAAGCATTTTATTTCAGATGAACAAAAGCTGTATTTTATTTTATTTTTTAAAATATTTCATGCAAATATCAATTTTTTTTCGTGTATCTTTTTTCAAATTAACTTCAGTCAAGCATTTGATAAATTTTTTTCTGCACTTTTTGGGACTTGAATTATGGAAAAGCTATACTGAGCAAAGCAAAAACGCTATTTCGAAAAAAGTATACAAGAAAATATTTGAAAAAACTGATATATTTCATGCAAATACGAATTTTTTCATTTATTCGTCTATATTAAGCAGTATAATTTGATATATTTGTTACATTTTCATCTCTTCAAATTTTCGGGATAATTCTCCAAAATCGTTACGAATTTTGAAAAAATTTAAACTTCAATTGGAAATTCTATAGGGTTCACAGTGCTTGACGCTTTTTAACAACTTCAGGAACCAATTGTGTATCCTTTAAAAGTTCAGTTTAAAAGTTGTGAAAATCTCCGATAACATCAGCAGTCAAATAAAGCTAAGGAAGGCGAAAATTAATTCATAATTCATCTCAGTAATTAAGCATTTGGAAGCTGTAGATATTTCCTGTATGAAATAAGATTACAACATTGCTCAACAATTATCATAGTATTAATTTTGTGCCCAGAAGTAATTATCTTTTTGATAGTATAGAAAGTCGGATAAATGATATCATTTAACAGGAGAATTTTGAAGAAAGTGCACAAATAGTAAAGAAGATAAAGAAAATATAAAAATGTATATTTCATCTATTTTTTCGATTTCTTGTTAGCCGACTTTTTCTATTCCATGAAAAGTACCATGTCAAGTATTAACACAATTGAAGGTATTAGTAAAAAAAGGTAACATTTTGTGAGACGCAATGGAATAGCTAAAATTTAACAGCCTCGAAAAATCCATTGAAGCGGCAATGTTATCATCCTGACAACACCAAACTCCGCTTCATTTTGTCTTCCTCATTACAGCTTGTAACCATCAATGTTTTATTTTTCAAAACTGACAACTCTCGAACCGATTGACCAATAATATAAACGTGAGACAAAATAATGCACGTATTTTTGTGTCTGACTTCCATCTTCATGAATATTACGACCATGAAATTTAATGACCACCAACTGTCTCATACTTTTTTTTCTGATCAATGGCATTGTAATTCTCACTTGACATTTTCAGAGATGAAAGGCAGTTTGATATACCTTTTTATTGCTTACACCTTTTTGATTTATGTTTATGTGTTTTTGACGATCAGCTCAGATGTGAGGACATTCATTTTTGAATAATATGTGAGATATTTATGCAGGGTGGGAGATGACAATCAAAGACTTTTGTAATATAATTGAGAAAATTTTGCATAAAGGGGAACCGATATTAAGAGCAGAATGACAAAGTTTACTACAGAATTCTTTTTTTTTGTCAAATTTTTAAATTTTTGTCAAATTTCGATAGTTTCACATTTATCAAATTCATAAAATGATTATATTTTCCTTATTGGAATTTCAAAATATTTCGTAATTTGCAGAAGCCAAAATGAAATGCGGAAGACTACTGGTGGGGAAACCACTATTTCTGTTAGATTGGAAAATTGGGTGCTGCAAATTCAGTGTTGTAAGAAGAGAATAAAGGGAAAAGAGATTCGGGTTAGATTCAGTTTTCAGTTTTTTGTAATATGATATCTGTAAGTGTTCCGGTTAGTAAGTCTTATCTCTGTTTCCGTCTCCTCCTTGATTTACTTTCCCTACTTATTTTTTCACAATTAACAAAAAAATAAATAAATGAGTAAAAGCCGAAAAAAAAGAGGATAGATGGAATTGAAATTGTTTTTCGAGCAAACATATACATCCTTCCCGTCAATGGCATGTGTAAAGATTTCATTTTGATAATGAATTAACCTTGTCTGAGCGCTAACAATTTGTGTCATTGAATTGTTTTACATGATTGATTGACTGATAGTATGGGAAGAAATGGGGAAATTTTGTGATAAGGTTAAGCTGTGAGAATTATTTAAAATGATCGAAATATGAAAAAATTGAGAGAAGTGACGAAGAGCATAACAGAATTGTAACAAATAATGCAAAATCAGCAAAGAAACATTTGATGGTTATAAGAAAGTATTTCAAGAAGCAGTATATGATGACTTTGACAACGTTGAACTTAAATCTCATGGAAGCAATGAAAGCTTGAGAAAGAATCCAGAATCCTCAACTTCTGTCGAATAATGAATGATGCCATATCATGCTTAAATATAGCATATTTCAGATGAATTCAATAAAACAAATGAGCTACAATAACGAAAATATAAGACAATGATAAGTGTATTCTGCTGCTCTTTTTAAACTTAATTTCTAATAAAGTAAATGAAATTTGTTGAAAGGATTGAGGCACTACAACACAGGAATGAAAACTAAAACTTTGAGAAGTATTCATTTTTATGAGGATGGGATTAATATCCAAATAGTAAAGATATGAGCTACGTACTGACACCATCATCACTTTAACGTTTAATGTCTAAAACAGAAACCCACATGAAGTGATCCATGTTGTTCAGCATTGTCTATAAATATTGTTACATGAAATATAAAAACCTTTTCAACCTTTCCTATTACATTTTTAACATTTTCATCATTAACAGTTTGGAAAGCGATGCTTTTGTTTTTTCTAAAATTTCCCAAAACTAGCATGGAAGTGACGATCATATCCATCACATCATCGCAGGAAGTTCCGTAGAATTTCCCTGCAATCATCGAGAGATTCTGAAGTATATCAGTAAGAGACCCAAATGATTTTTCCTTTAGTAATGATTTAGTTTTCAGTTTATTTCGCACTGAATAGATTTTTAAGGAGGTTTGCTGGTTCATTTTCAAATCATCCGCTTATTTAATTCGATATTGCTTGAACATTCACTTTCTTGCTCCCGTTTAAACTTCTTTGAAATTAATAATCCTATCAAATTCGAATTTAATGGTCCCTGTCTTAAAATTTCGTAGTTATACCGATAACTGTGCATGACAACAAGTCGCGCTGCTTCTGGTTTTAAGATTATAATATCCTGTCAACTTGCATCTCATTAAAGCTACATCAAACTTCATACCTGGCAGATTTTAAAGTGTGCAAAATCAAATATTGATTTTTTGTATTTATCCTAAAAAACTGAAGCACATTTACGCGGCCAAATATATCATGCCATTGTATATTTTTGTCATGTGATATATTTGAAAAGCATACTTATAGTAATTTAAAAATTAATCAATTCAAACCTCAAATAAGAAGCAGAATGTTGATCAATGTATTTTGCTTCAAATTATTGAACAAAATTCCTTTTTATATCCGCTTCCTTTTTTTTCTTGAAAGTATTCACTCATCCTGTACAACCATATTTTGATAAATTAGATGGATAGTTTGTACGGTGCTAAGAAAAAGAGCGAAAACATTATCTTCTATTTTAGTTGATGACTTTTAACAAAAGCAATCTTAATCCCATAATGACGAAACGACAAAAGCAATGAGCGAACTATTTTGAAAGTTCCGCGGGCCGATCATTTGACATCTCATTTATTACACAATTTTTAAGTCAAATTACTGACAAGCCTTTGCATTTGTTAATAGATCATTTTTTGCTTCACGAATCATCAGAATCCACCATTTAAATCAAATCTTGCTTCAAAATTCTAATTTCTTGTTAAAAAAAAATTTTAAGACGAAAAATTTATTTTTTGTATTGATTTATGTCAAAATTGAAAATTGCTTAGTTTCCAAACTGTAACTGATTGTGTTCATACTATTATAACTGAATCGAATAAGGCCCTCCTGAAGCAAAAGGAAATGAATAACTTGATCTGAGATAATAGTTTTGCTAAAGTCAAAAGAAGAGAATTAGAAAGGAGATTGAAGAGAAATTGATAAAATCAACAAGAATTCAATTAATAAATCTATTACAAATTCGGGGAAAAATTTTAAAACTGGAAAACAATGAAAATGAAAGTCTACCGGTTGCTTTTATAAATAACGAAGCATGAAGGCCTAAATTGTACTTAGGCTATGGAATCGATTAGAACCACCAAAAGCATGTATCAGAATATATTATCCAATCCGAGAAAGAATTGAGGATGAAGATACGAATAATAAAGCAGCTAATTAAACTAAAGAATTGTCAAAAACCATTCTAACTACTTTGTAAACCATTTTTATTTATAGGAAAAAGAAAAAATGCTTTCAATCTTTTTTTTTTTGGTTCCGATGAAATTTAGACTTGATTTTCATCAGCTCCAGAAAATTTCAATTGCTTCTGAACGACCAGTCACATCATCGTTGCAACAGCTACTTTCAAATCCCAGAAAGCATTCTCCGGTTGCTTGAAGGGAGGATTGTCAATTAAGTTGAGCAATCTCGAGCAACAAATAGCACTGTCAAAATTTCTGAATGTCAGTTTTTTTTTCAAACCAACCGATGAAGGTTTTCTTTTGGGATCTTTTTATTTTTTTATGAAATTGAGTGTTTTGATATAATGATTGATTATGCGCACAATCTCTGAATCCTCTCAAATATTCCTGAAATTAATAAGACTTTGTTAGAAAAAAACTTCTGAATTCGCAACTTCCAATATGATTAACAATTAATTTCCTCCTTTCATTATCTTACAGATTATCACTTGTTATTTTCCACAATTTTTTTCGTGTTTACTCTTTAGTGGTGATAATTGTTTGTTAATAAAATTAACAAATCTTAATCTTAATGGGAAAATTCCACTTAAAATATTGATATTCCTTCCTTTCAATGTCTATGTGTAAATGTGTATGTATGTGTGTGTGTATGTATGTATACATATGTGTGTGTGTGTGTACGTATATGTGTGTGTGTGTATATATGTATGTGGGCGTGATACACAAATCGAAGACTAAGTGTTTTTAAATAATTTCAGTATTGTTCATCAACATGAGCAACATGTAGATAAGTATTTATAGATAGAGAAATGTGAAGAAAGGGATGAATGTGGATGTAAAGGAGTGAAGAGATGAAGCGCGCCCCACTCACTATCAAATTCGTTAAAATTTGAAAAGCATTTTAGACGATATATTACTCAGTTTTCTAATCATGAAAAGTTCACCAAATGTTTCACTTTATCAGTGTTTCGCATTTCATTTCATCTTTCTTCCAACAAGCTCTCTGTAAAGGTCTAACAATTTGGAAATTCTGCCGATGCCAAGAGTGACTATTTATAGTGAAGATGATATGATATGCAATTAATTGAGGATCTCTATTACTACTGGTCAGTAGTACTTTTAAATTCATTAAGCCTTGAGATTCTCTTCAATTATTGACTAATTTTTAGCCTTTCTACTTTTTTTTCCGAGAAAACGAATTGTTGGTGGATCTTTCAGATCATTCATAACCTTTTAACCTAATAGTCTAATAGTTTATACGATAGGAAGTCACGAAAACTGTTGAATGTGTTATATCGATAGTATCAACTGCTTGTGACCACATTTTCATTTGTTCCATTAAATTTAGATCCTCTTTCAATATTATCTTGTTAATTGCATTTTCATAAATGATATAGAAATTATTGTAGATTTATCGTTACAATAATTATCAAAGGCGATGTTTTGCTTCACGAACTTAAAAAGATGACTCATCGCATTGAGACTAGTGTCATACCTTCTTGCATGACTTTTCCGGTAAATTTGGAACCCTGCAAAAGTCTAATTCAGGAAACAATCCAAACAATATGCTGATATCTGTCTGGGCACTGAGTGAAAGAATGAAAGAACTGATGATTACAAGCTGCAGCAAAAATCATACCTACGCATTTGTGTCGAAGAATTTGTGTCATATAATTATGATAGATGAGAAAGAGAAAATGTCCCGAATTTATTCATTCAATTATAATATCATCCTTGCCAAACTGTCGTCATAGAGGGGCGCCACGTTATCATTTTAGCTCGGTGCTACTTTCCGTTCTTTTTTCCTACCTTGGTTTTCTCAACTATTCCAAAATATTAAAGCGTAATTTTCCAGCATTTTTTTTGATTAATCATCAGACCAACTTATTCCGTTTTCTTCCTTTCGTTTGCATTTTTTCCATCTATTCAAAATGTGCTAACTTGCAGATCAAATCACAATTACTTTCACTTGTAGCTCTGATGAGGTTTGATCTCACACATACTAAAGACACAGAATATTTTTGCAGATTTTCAGGATGTGAATTATTTCAACTCTTATACAAAAGGGAGCTTAAAACCAATAAAAACAAATGGATAATCATTCAACTCAAGACACTGTTTTGGAAATTATGCAAAAGAGTTGCCAAAATTTTTGCTCAAAATCGAAATACCCATAATTTGTAAATGCTACGATAAATTGAAGCGAACAGGCTTCTTGCTACACATAAATAAGGTTTATTTAATAGTCAGAAACAAAATTACACAAAGAAAGAAAGTAGATGAGAATCACACGAAATGTCGATACAAATTATACAATCTCATGTTTTGAATTCAATTTAATTTTAAGCTCATTTTAGCAAACGTTAGGGAAGCAATTTCAAAATTTGTTTCAAAAGGACAACTATAATTAGCGATGCCGCTTTTTCGCATAAATTGGAATATGGCTCAAATGTGTATTTTAAAGTGCAGATGAATTCGATTAGAAATAATTGTGACTTTCTCTTTAGTTGGAGACATAGCAAGTGAAGGCTATGGAATACATTAAGCGAATTCTTGGTAGCACTAAGGAAGAAGGAAATTTTTCAAATTTTCTACATTCTTTTATCTTTTTTTCTTGTCTTTTCTCAATAAAAAGTGGGACTAATAAAATGGAACTCTCTGGCCTGGCCTTTCCAGTCTCCTTTATATCATTCTACCCATTGGGACACAGTAATCCTTCTTTTATTCCAAAAATTTCAAATTTATTCGATTAGAAAATTTCGATTTTTTTTCTACTTTCCAAAGTAGACTTCACTCATTGTTGTACTACTGTATCACACTATGACTTAATTATGAAGCTTTTAGTTTACTTTTTTTTGCGCGAGAAAAAGAGGAAATGATATTGAAGAAATGAGTGTTTGCAGGTGCAAAGTTGACATAAAAAATTGGCCTCGTATGTGGAAGATAGAAAAAGAGTCCGGAAAATAATATTTCCACTTTTACTTCAATTAAATTTCTTTTACAATCTCACTCTTTCTTTCATGTAATATTATTTTTTTGTTTTGTTTTGTTAGACTTAAAATTCAAAAAAAAGGAAAGTACTGCAAACCTTTTTACTTCCATTTGTGATAATTTGAATTATAAATAGATTTTTTAGTAATTGTAATAAGTATATAATAATGATGAAGTTAGAAATCCTTATCACTACTTCACAACGGAACAAATTTCTCATTTTGTCTGGGCTATTATATTTTTTAATCCTTTCTTATCCAACAATGAAGAAATTGAAGAGTATATAGATTTTGGAATCTTTGAAATTTCAAATATCGGCAAAAACTCAAAGGGAAATGTTCTTTTTTACTATTGATTCAGATTATTTATCTTAACAAATCTTTATTGTCTATGCAACTGCTCGTCGAAATCATTCATACTGTTGGTAACAGTAATATTAGTTCTGAGTGCATAGTGATAGCTAACAGCCAAAATAATCGTGACGATGTTGATAATAGTGATAGACAATAGTAGTAGTAGTAATAATAATAATTAATAACGGTAGTAACAATAGTGATAATTAATAATAATAATAGTAATAATAATAATAATAATAATAATAAATTTGTGGCTGAAATTTTTGGAATATTTGAGCGCAATAAATATAGCAGTAAATGATGCGTGTTTGGTAGAATGACAAAGCTTAGATGGAAAATGGTTGGTATGTCAGTGATTCGTATAATGATAAGCATATCTTATCCTCTTCCTATATAAAATTGTTTTTGAATATGCTATTTGCATTAACTATTATAGCTTTACAAAAGCTGACTGCATTGTCATCAGTCTTTGTCAGGAGTTCCATTTTGATGATAATTATAAAAGAGAGAATTGAAGCAATGATTAAAAATTGTAATTGAATCTTTTTTTGAAATAGTGCATTAAATCAAAGTTATCATCCTTTTGTAAAAATGTCCATTTATTAGAGAATGAAAATACAATAAAATGGTTAAACTGGAAAGAATTCAGTATTAGCATAGGAATTCAAAGTACGATCCGAACCTATGCTCTTTAGTATCATCTCTCAAACAGGAATGATTTGTCAGCCAAATTGATCTTTTACTATTTATTTCTAATTTCCTTCTGACGAAATTTTTTACAATATGCAATTCAAATAAAAGTATTACTGTTGAACACAAATAGTATTTTGGGATCTCATTAGCCTTACGTAGCTTCCAAAACTGTGTGATATTATTGTTGACACACCTAGTGTACCTTGTTTATTTCCACCATTTCACGTAAATTTAGTTTATTAGTGTAACAAAGCAATTGACAAAAAAATCTTGCATGTTGTATGAAGTTGTACAATAACTGTTAACACAGTCTGCATCATTTCAAATCACACAGATTACGGTAATCAAAGTTTTATGCAATATCCGTTGCATAAAGCTGACAACTAAGCGCGAATTGTTTTGTCTACTAATTTATTGATGATGATTCATTTAATCAACAGCTTTGATTGTATAACTGGCAGGAAGTTGTTCGTGGTGATGGTACGAGGTAGGAAGTGTGATATATAGCATTATTTGTTGTGATAAGTATGTTAGTAGAATGATAATAGCAAAAAGAAGAGGGAGACAGGAATGTAAGCTGACACTGGTTAAAATAAGAATGCAAACGAAATGGGATAAGATGATTGTTTAGCAGGGATGAAAAGGCAAGAGAATAATAAGCACCTGTAGAATTACTGCAAAATTTTACGAGCAATAAATCAAATGGTGTAAACTTTTCGCCACTCCTAGATAGAACAGTAGAAGAAGTCTAACTTTCAGTATTATGTTTTGAACACAGACTTTCAGTTTCTTTTATAATCTCATAGTCGCAAACAATAAAACTGAAATGGTATGAAAGGTACGTATGCTAAGATACATCTTTGAGTACTTTTTCGATGAATCATCATTAACGTAGCATACATAGATAAGCAAAGTGTCGGATGAGTTATATGAGTATTTGAATATGAACAAAACAGCAATCAAGTAATCGTTTCAAAGGACAGTTGAAGTTTTGACGATAATTTGATATATAGAAGTTACTTAAATAATTTTTGTGAACTGTATATTCAAATTCTATCAATTTCTCTCTCTTTCTCTCTCTCTCACCCTCTCTCTCTCTCGGTCTCTCTAGTTCTTTATTAAAGATTTAATTGCAGGAAAAGCTTTTGGATCGTCAAATATTTGGTCGAATGCGCTATTTGATTATTATTATTTAAACGTTCATAAAACGCTTTCATATTAATTCCTCTATTATTGCGACACTATTTTTCAGCCTTAATTATTCATGCTTTATCATCCAAGTTATGATGATACTACGATCTCAATAGTATAGTACCACTATACCATTGATATATATAATAAACATATGTTAAATATAAGCGAATCGTTTGCAACAAATATCATTTCTTTTTTTGAACTTTTCATATGTTGCAACTTCTTTCTTTCTCACTTAAGTGAGTCAGAAGGATACAAAGTTGTTGCTATAATGCTCCACTTTTTTTTTTTTATACACAATCTTTTAACTCTATTGGTCAATTCAACCGCTTTCTTTTTTTTGGAATGAAAGATTCTTATCGAGAGCCATATCCACAAGTTCTTGACAACTTAGCTTCTTTTCACTTAAAATTAAAAAGTTCAAAAAAAGGATTTTTCTAAAATCCATTCCATTTTTCCGTTTTTATTCTTAAATATCTCAGGTTTCAATTTATGCTAATTTTTGTACTTGAAACGTAGAGATTCAAAGAAACTCGAAATGAATACTTGTTTTGTTTTTTTTAAATGTGCACAAATATCGTTCAGTAATCGTACTTTCTCATCAGAATAGAAATTGCCTTTCCTGAAATTTACAGAAGTTTCTCGATTCGTGGAAAAATTAAGGAAAGTGTAAATAAGCCAGATAAGAAGTGTATTATTCTCATTTGGCGCTAATCATTTCAATTTATTTTTCTACCATTCAATACCACATTTATTCGAAATTAATTGTAAATGAACGATTCATTTTAATATTTCGACTTGAATGTTTCAGTGAACATATTGTATTGCATCACTATCAAACTCCGACATCTCAAAATGTCATCTTTTTGTATAAACACAGAAGTGTGAGTGTGTTTATAATCTCAAATAACCTCCTATCCATCAATTCATCACTTCTCATATCGAATTCGTCAAAAAAAAAACTCATTCTTATTTTTTTTTTTTTTTGATGAATGCAAATTATAATTGTAATTCAAGTTTTGATAGCATTAAAAAGTTAAAATAATGTCATCTGCCTTAGTAATTTTAAATCATTGCAATATTAGGTTATCAGATTATCTTTACATTCATTATATGTATTTTCCTCATATCGAATATGTTGAACAACCCTAAAAGATATTTGTGACATTTAGCCATCTATTGTATTCTACCCTTTGGTTTGGCAAATGGAACTATTACTTTTTCTTTTTCTTTTGTTTATCAGTTTTGCTTTTTTTTTAAAATCAACAAATACTAGGTGGAAGGGTGAATGATATTTGTAGAAACTGGAAGGTCAAGAGAATCCATTGAAAATCAAAATATGTTCTTTAACAGCAATGCGCATTTCTTGGCTATCCATCAAAAAATACAAATTATCATACATATTCCGCTCTTTTTGCAAAAATCTTACGATTACTTCACTATTTTTAATTAAAAATTCTACTGAATTTTTTATAACTTGATGAGGTGATATAATAAAAATTACCTCTTGATTTACAGATATTTCCTTAATAATAGCCAATCATTTTGAAAAAAATTATAGTGATGAGGATCTTTGCAAAATGTTCTATTCAAAAAATAACTTTGTTGTGGAAGAACTAGAAATGATCAGTAAGGTCAAAACACACACCAAGATTAAAATGACAAATGACAATCTATTCGACAGCTATAATTCAAATAAAAAAATAAAAGCATTTGAGCTGGCTTTTACGGCTCTACAACGTTTGCATATTCTCATATTTTATTTTTAAACTGTCGTTTTAACTAATACTTATAGCTTCCATTTCGTTGTGTTTTTTAAACTGCTACAGAGAGACATTACTTTATTCCTTTTTTGTTCTTCAAAATTTAGTGAACTATTTGTTCCATCACATTCTTACCTTGAAAGTTTTTCGAGGTGAACATTATCCCTGAAATTCATGTAATTTTGAATGTACTATAATTAGTTCCATTTGAAGTAAATTACTGTTATCTCCTCGCTGATAAAAACATGATTGGTTTTTAAATTCTATGTTACATTGTATAATCTTCAGTTCGATCGTTGAATGTTTTATATATAAAAAGTGATAAATTGTATGGCGATAATTTTGATCTTTTTTATGAGTAATGGATTAATTACTTAGTTGAGAATATATTTAGTGCTAGTGAGTATTTGATTAGATTTATGGGATAATTGCTTTGAATGTTTATTTATGTAAATAGCATGCAATATATATTGGAATTAAAACCACTAAACTTACGCGATTCTTCCTCTTCCTCTAATTCAATTAATATTTCAGAGCAGCTAGTGTAGGAAGAACGACTTCACTAGAGTAGTAATAGCAATTATACAACAGTGTTTCATTTTGAAAATCGAAGAAGGCTAAATAGTTACTGGGAAGCGCAGAATAGATAACCGGTGATTATCACTGATAGTATTCAACACTTTTCTATTTTCAACAATTTGAATATCAGTAAGCATTGCATGGTCCAGAAGTTCTAAAGGTCAGTTTTCTAAAGGTTTTTTTTCTAAAGGTCACACATTGGTCAGTTTTCTAATTTCTTTCACACAAAAATATGTAACAAATCATTTTTGTGCTTTTCTCTTTGATCTTCCTTCAACACCGCTCGATGTTTTCACAAAATTTTTGGAGGATGAAGTTGGATATATTCAATCCATAACGGTGATGGACTTTTCCTCTTCATTTATCTTCCCATCTGCTTTTATTTTTGTTTGGCAGCTTTTAAATTTGATCTTTTACGATTTCGGAGCGTTCATTTCATCGCCAAATTTTCCTAATTTTAGCAAAGTAATGGCGCTTGGCTTGAATGTGTGGCCTATACTTATGGCCATACTAGTATTATCGTTTGCACCGTCAACACTAAGCCAGATGTCCACCAAATTGAACGAACGAGAAAGTTCGGATAATTCTACTCAAAATTTATCCCGGGATTTGCGCATGGAAGACATTATGCACCAAATCAATCGACTCAAAAGAACGGCGAAGAGTTAGTTGTTGAATTTATGTAAAATACACTTATTAATTCGATAGTAGACTCTATCTCTCTTAATGATGTAATCATTCCTATTTCTTTGTTTTTCTTCCAATTTGTATTTCCATCAACTTTCCTTATTTTTGAATGTCCCATTTCCGAATCCTAGAACTGAAGAAAGTTCCATCGTTTTGCAACTTGGCCCATTACACTTAGTTGAATTTTTTCCAAAATGACCTTAGACTTTCAATTTGACAAAGTCCTTCCGAGAAATATTAATATTTAATTATTTCAAGAGTTTGTAGAACCATCACAGCGGATAAAATTTTCTGGATAATAAAAAAAACTTTCGACAACTTTGTAAGTCCTACTAAGATATTGTAGAAAATGCACATCATTCACTAATTGCCTTTAATTTATGTCATACAATAAAGGGAGAAGTATAGAAAGCTGAATTGCAAAAGACCGCGAATGTGTCGTATCATTCGTTTTTATCCATATGCAGAATTTGTCTACTCCTCTGTCGGACATATTTAGTGCAAGAGTTTAGCTGGAAGTTCAGTTCTAACTTTTGTTCCCACATTGAATCATTTCCTCACTAGCAATTACAATTAAAGGTCTGATAACAGCAAATGTTTTTTTGAAATTTATATTTGTTGAACTGAGTGGAACGAAATATAAATATTTAACAACTTATTAAACTACCATTTTAAATGGCGGAATCTTTCATATAATCACAAAAGGTATTACTGGAATCTCTCTACTCCCGGGAGGACTCTACAGTTTACTGTTTGAACAGTACGTTTCCGGTAACCTTAAGCGAACATCCTGCAACACTTTCTGTAGCGCACTGTAATTCTAACTACCCTTTGCTCTATGAAAATCAGCTGCTTGCTCGGCTTCCATATCCCAATTGCTGTAAACACCTTCGAAATAAGAAGTGCCTCCGAGATAGACTTTCTGCTTTGGTCAACTATATAGAATTGTTACATCAGTGGTACCTTCAACTGATACATTTACGATTCAACAAAGGGTAGAAAATGCACGAATTAATTTGGAACGTTTAGAATAATTTAAATTCAGCTCTTATAACGCCATATGATTTGGGGATAACTAAAAAAACGCCGATAGCACTCTTTATAAAAACTCTTTGCATAATATCTCATCGATAGAAAAAAGTTAGCCTTCCGCTTCGAGCATGTTTAAAAGTGAAATGATACTTAAGTACATGAAACAAGTGACGGGAAGAAAATTCATCTTAAAATAATGCTGCAACAATACTTGCTTTATGCCTTATTCATTATTGCTATTTGCTAAAAGAACTTGCTGAAAGCTTTTACAACAGACCACAGATCGAGTGTTTATCTTTTTTTTATTCCCATTTTTGTTCACCTTGGAATTTCACCTAAGCAAATCCCACTAATGTGATTCGGTACCGAAAAATTTTCATTTAATTGAGAAAAGTCTACTTTCTTCCTTTTTTTTTTGTAAAATATTCTACCAATTTCAATGTTTCCCATTGGTCTTATGCAAATTAATGTACATTTTATCATGCTGGCGTTAATTTTCTTCAAAATTGCAATTACTGCAAGTGCTATCATTTGCTTTTCAACCTTTCTCATTATGATTGTGTTCGAAATTGAAATCAAAACAATTTGGCAACAAAAGCATTCTTAACCATTTTGAATGTACAGGTTATCCTGGCAAAATCATCAAAGAATGCGGCTTGCTGAGGAAGAGAGATTCTCGGAGAGGACCAGGTAAATAAGCGAGACGGTGATAAAATAAACAAATTTTGTTGTGATTTAGAGTGTTCCGAGGAATTAGCACATATACGCTGACATTTTGAGGAAAGACTGTTTCACATTTCTTTTTCCTTTGCAACTTATTATCCGGATACCCCCATGACCGTTGAATCCGACAATTTCATTCCCAAAAACTAAATCCTTTCTTTTAGCAAACCTTCATATTTGGTAACTTAATTCCAAAATGCTTGCCTGGTACAATTTTCCATCATTCCGATCTCACAGCACATTCCTTTACTCAATATTCGCTTTCAAATCAGTCATATTTTTTGCCCAATACGATCGTAAATCTGTGTATCGATCGTATCTACTATATGATTTTTTTGTCAACCGTCAGGCCTTGACCTGTAATCTTCCGGTTGATTCACGCCTCAGCATCATCTACCTTTCTTTTCTATGCTTCTCATTGCATCCAACTTGCATCTTTTGAATTTCCACGCTATTCTTCCACATATCCGAAGCATCAACAACGCCAAGAACTGCATGTCTTAAAAAAGCTTCTTGGATAAAATTTAATTGCTTCATTACAGTACTCTTTTTCTTTCTAAAATGACATGCGTTGACTGGTACTTTTAGCAATATTAAAATCATCATATTGAGATTTTAAGCTCAAATAATTTCCATTTGGTTAACTGAATCTTCATTCTCTTAAGTAGAGAAGGCACAAAGATATCTTTACTCAAATCAATGGAAAATTTTTGCTCTCCGATAGATGAAACTGAGAAACATTCGAGAGAAATTGTATTTGGGAATTATCGAAGTTAATGAAATCAAACATTTTGACAATTTCGTAGAAATTATTATAAATGTGTATGAATTGGAAATGAAGTATTTAACAAATTTCAATATTTTCATTGCCCCTTTCTTATTAAATCGTTGTAATAGTGTGTCTGGATTAAAGTAATGAAAAAATAATTTCAATCCTTGGTTTTTGGTTAAATTTACTTTCATTTATTCACCATATCAAATGTTGAATAAATTTGACTCGAGTGAAATTTAAAAGTTAGTTGGATGAAAGAGATTTATTATTGCCAAGAACATTTAAATCACAATTGCTTTCGAAAGGTCATCTTGGCCCTAAAGAGAAGGCAGAGTTACTCCTGACGTTCTTTATTTGTCACTATGCAATTTTGAATGCACCAGAGCAGTCTGTCTTTGCAACCTTTCAAAGCCAACTTACTGTCATACAGAACGTTTTTGTGATTCTCAAAATTGAATGGTATCTTCTGCTTTCATATGGTAGCTTCTATTATACCTATAAGGATTTGATTAAGCGAAGCAAATTTACAATCTTCGCCTTAGTACTACAAATGACGGAAATTTGTGTGAGAAATGTCGAACAAAGTTTACTTTAATTTAAGCAGAAAGTATTGCCAGAGTTGTTTAAAGATGCTTGTAAAATTGACAACTTTGTTATAAGCGTAAGCAACTTTCGGACTTTCAGCTTTAAAGTTACGATTGTTTTTGTAATCAAATTCTTAAATATTGGAAACTCTAACACATTAAACTATAAAATAAACTAACTGAGAAACATTGTAATGCAAGTTTTTGAATCTTAAGAATTCACCTGAATTTCCAAGATTCAAAATCTATAAAATGAGTTAATTGATAAACATTGTAATGTATAAAGTAAAAAAAAGGGAAAATCAAAACGATATGGTATGATAACACCTTCAGATTTGCCGAACTATCAGCAATCAAGTGTCGTTCTGTCAATGAACGACACTGGCCGATGTGTGGTCAGTGCTGACAAAGCTAGCCATTACTGCGGAGATATAGAAGGTTCGTGCCACCTATCATACTAATTGAAGACAACGCCTTTTTTCTGATCCGAGAAATCCAAGAATGAATTAATGAGAATGAATAATTTGGGAGAATGGGAAAATAAACCAAAAATGATAATGGAAATATTGTTAAGCACTGTGCTACTGATCATCTTCCTCCTTATCACTTTAAGTGATCAAAATTATGTTGCTTAATTTGCCAAGTTCTATTATTGACGGAATATTCAGAATCGTTATTAAGTATAATCGTTAATATCTTGTAGAGGGATATTATGAGACAGAAATGTCATCAAATTCAGTAAAAGATGTACACACCCCCTTTCTCGGGGTATGATGAATTTGCAAAGGTTAATATTAAGTGTTTAATAATCTTTTCATTATTGAATTATTTGATAAATTTCTCAAAAATTCTAATGCTGTGAGGCAAGTAATTTTTATTACTTACACCTCAAAAGCTCATTTTTCACTCCTAATAAAATAAAACATATTTTGATCATTTACATAAAATGAAATTAATTTACTGCCAAGGATATTGGAAAAAATGAGGTGACACATACAATATTTAGTACGCAACATTTATTGCTTCACTTTCCTTCAATACCTCAAATACTACGCAACATTTATTGCTTCACTTTCCTTCAATACCTCAAATACCTTAATTCTTGATTGCAAATAACTTATAAAACTAAATATCTTGCAATGAATTGTCCATAGCCAGAAGATAAGCATAAGGGAATAAAATTAAATCAATTTAAGAATTTTCGGTCTTTACATGGTATGGAACTTAGCATTATATCATTCTGCAGCTTAATTATTCGAGTTTCTCAGGATTTGAAAATTGGCGTTGCGTTGTGTTGTATGATTTTGGTGTGTGCTCAGCATATTTTACATAATAAAATTATAATTTTATTCATTTTTTTGCTCCTTTTATGTATCATTTTAGAAATTTTCATTATAATGCTGTTATTGTGAATTTTGATTCTCAGTTTACCCCTGCTGCAATCACTTCGTTTCTTTAGTTTTCAAAATTTTGCCACTTCTTTTGTATGTATACTCATTTCTTGCATGATTTTGTTCCCGAGTTCAGGATTTTTAAAAAATTTAATTTAAGAAAGGAAATCGAAACCAGAGAAAAATTCTGATGAGAAATTTCGGATAACACTACTATCACTACTTCTGTGGTCATTAAGGGTTATTTTATACAATTCCTTGACCATTTACAATCTTTATGATGAATAAAAGTGTTGATAATGATTTGATTTATATATCAATTTTTATCATCCGTAATTTTTCTTCGAACGCAGTAACTACCAAAGGCGAATACCTAGATTAAACACATTTTGGTCTTATCCAGACTGACATCTAGAAAACTATGTCATGTAGTTTCATGTGCCGAACAAAAACGCAATTCAGTCTATTAAAACTTCTCTGCGTTGCTCTCAGCGAAAAATTTGACTTTATTAGACTTCCACTATTTAGTGATTATGACCTATATCATTTGCATTCTTTGATAAATTATAGGAGAATTTTTCTGATTGTTGTGCTGCTTCACATCATTGGAAGATATTCCATATTACTTGAATGCTTGTAGATGCTTCCAACGATTAGATTGAGATGAAATGAAACGTTTAACATTTCACTCACCGTTTATTTTTCACTTACGGAAACGTGCACACATGTAGTCATGCATCGTGCATGTGCTTAAAAAATGTTAGTTTTTGATGATTGCATGCATACTTATGAAATTTGTAACAGCATGAAATTAAAAAATTTAGTGCATGCCTTGCACAGATTTCTTTAAACCATTGCAATAGTGCATCACCGCTTGCATTTGAATGGTTTTCAATTGCATTTGTTTTTCAAAAGAGCCTAAAAAGGAAGTACCATAAATTTTGACCTTTCATTTTGATGAAAAGAAAAGGCAACGAATCCAATGCACTATGATTTACATTGATTGGAAATTTTGATTTGAAAAATAATAATTTCATAACAGCTTTCGAAATTTTTTGGTCTTCATATAAGAACGAATCGAAAAAGTTGCTGAAATTAGGATTTGCAAGCGGTGCATGCTTATCGTCATGGAGTAAGCTATTTCTGCAAGCACCAACTATCTAAATTGAGGAAAACATTAGTTCCGTAAATTTTGCAGTGACAGCGCCACCATTTCCTCCTCCCGATGCTGGTCAGTGTCATTTTTCGAGTGAAAGTGGCCGTGAGATTTGTTGGCCACGATACGAGGATTTAGACACGACATGCACCGATGTAGGAAGTGGAATGGTTTCGGCACCCGTTATCAAACATGCTGCGTTAGTTGTATTATTATTTCCCATTTATACAAAATGTCAGACTACATTAAGCAGCGATTTCAATGTTCAGTTCCACTATTCCATTCAAATGAAAAAATTATATACCATTCGGTCAACCCAATGGAAAAGATCATTCGAGACTTCTTAATTTGCTTTCAAATCCGATAATAATATGTTTTTCTCACTTGAATTTTAGTATTCGTGCTATGGCATTCGTACCGCCAGATAATCTCCGACGTCTTGTGCGACAGTACTACCGACAAAAAGGTTTACCCATCCCAAGAAATACAACATTTAGCAAGAATTCATTCTTATTTGCATTATACGAATGCGATGAAGGGTACGAATTTGTGGATGAAGTGAATTCCATGTTTTGCATTAATCGCCAATGGGTTGTAACACCACCAAAATGTCGTGGAAAAGGTAACTGCAAACTTTTAAATTACCCTAAATCAATACTGAAAAGCCAATTTGTTTGGTGACAAATTAAATGATTCATTACGTCACGACAAAAGTCCTTTTTATATAATTTACAATTAGATATGTTTTTCCCATTTTTACAGAATATGAACTGAACATTAAAATTAATTAACATTTCTTATCCTTTGATATTAGATTGTAAATCATTATGTTCTTTTCCAAAACATCTTCAAACTCACCAGTTTTCATAATTCTATTAAAAAGTTTTCTTGACTTTTTGCAAATATCCAGTGCTAATATAAAATGTGCATTGTTTTTGAAGGTTTATGTGAAGTAGATAATGGTGGATGTAGCCATTCCTGTCTATCAATTGAAGATCGAGAAGTGGAATGCCGTTGTCCACATGGACTGGTTCTTGACAGCGATCAGAAAACTTGCATCAGTAGGATTTCACCGAAATCATATCACTTCTCATTGAGAAAAATTCTTAAATTCCTACAAAATACTTTTGTTAATGCATCAGACAGAAACATTTCGAAGTCATTGCTTGGAGCAAATGGAGGAAGTGTCACATCCGGAAGATGTCGAAATTTAGTGTTAAGATTCTTTCAGAACCGATCCCAAAGAATCTGTGTCGCATTCTGAACAGCTGTTCATGTACGGCCATTAATGAAAACCAATACTCATGCACCTGTCCGAAAGGAGAAAAATGCTTGCGTAAAAATTTAATTCCGTTTAAAAAACTGAACATTTAAGGAGAATCTTCAAAACACATATAATTATAACACATATAATCAAAACACATATAACTTTAACATATAATTTTTGATGTTACTGAAAACAAACCGAGCTTTATAGCAGAAATTATATTTGTCATCAATTTACTATCAAACTGAAGAGAAAATGATATATCTTTTGAGCGTGTAATTAAATAATTGAGATTGTGAATCAATCATATAAATTGAATTTGATTTTTTACAAGAATTTTAATCCAGTGCTTCGCGGTAGACCAAAGATTTATATTGAACCGGCAGCACCATATGAAATAACACCGGGCGGAAATTTAAATATTACATGTTCTGCAGTTTCACATCCATTTCCACAGATATACTGGCAACGGTAAGTTATCTTAAATTTTCAACAATTAGTTTTAAACTAAAAAAGAAGCCTTTCCTTTCACTTATTGCAATATATTTGTCCACTGGGGAAATGTATGTCCATTTTTGCCATTAACTTTCAGTTTTACCAGTTTTTTGATGGATGGTTTGACCATGTGATTCTAGTTTATCTAGTAAAAAGTGTCTTCTCAGCTTATTTGAACTTTCTTGGAACACAGAATATTCAATTGATCCTCCTTAGGTATTGCAATGTCGCATTGCTTTTCTTTTTTTTTTTATAGTGGTGATGAAACAGTTGATATCGCACCGGTGAAACCAGGAACCGTTCGAAGTGAGCAAATTCTGATCATCAAAGAACTTTACAAAAACACTCAGTTCACTTGTCATGCCAATAATTCACTGGGAAAGGCGGAACGTACAATTGAAATCGTTGTCACTGGTAGGTTTCATTTGTTATTTCATCCAATCCAGCAGCAATCTTTCTTGACAATATACAGTGATGTGTGATGGTGACACTGACTTCTATACTGTCGCAGAAATTTCATATTGCTGAAAGGCTCCTTAAATTGTAAATTTGACACAAACGTTGAATCAATATAAATATCATCATACAATCTTTTGAAATCATTATTTCATTCAACAAATAATTCTCGCCATTTGAATATCATTGGAGGTAGCGTATTTTGGAGAGTATTTCCACTTAAAACAAAAATTTCCAGTTTCCATAAATTTTCTTCTGCATTCTTTGCATATTATTTTTTGGTGTACTTCATCTTCCATGATAGTTTGGGAAATACGTATAGTATGTTTCATATATCATTTCGCTTTGGTCAAGAAATTGCTGATATAGGTCCCGGATCAGCACCAACAGTTCGCGGTATTGATGCTGGCCGTTCATCAGTTTACGTTCGATGGGATCCACCAGTAATTGTGAATCGACCGGTTACTTCATATACAGTTTATTATACAAACAATGGTCATCAACCAATCAAAAACTGGAAGAAAGTAAATGTTGAAGGTAAGTTATTTATAGTTGTACTGAAGATATCAGCATAGAATTGAAAAATATGGAATATTTTCAAACATACAAGATGATAGGTTTACCAAGCAGTAGAAAAAAATTATCAACTTATTTTACAGTAAATTAAAAAGTGCAGGACTTATTTCTTACTTTTACATAGAACCAAACCGTGAGGTAACAATCAAGGATCTTCGGCCTAATACGCAATATTTTATCCGCTTGAGAGCAAACGATAAACTAGGCCCAGGACGTCTCTCGAATCCAGTTTCGCTTAATACACGTAGACCAGGTAAGTTGAAAAAAAAAGTGTTAGATAATTGAAACAATTAAAATGTGAGGAAATTAGAGTTTTCAATTCATGTTCTCTCGATTACTATTAAGTTTATCGCGAAACTGATGTCATTTTCGGCTTAGATAAGCCAAGCAATTTCTACAGAAGTCATCACTCAAACTATCTAATTTTTATCACACTTAGCATTCTGGCAATTAATTATTACCTAATGGACTAGTTAATCTCCTTCAGAATGTTAATGACATATGCATTATTACTATATGAATGATTTGGTGATCTTAATGATAAGCTCCAATATTTACTGAATTCAATGGAGACAGGTTCGCCATTTTCAGGAATATCTATGCAAAGAATGAAAATGCGGAAGATTTAAAATTAGATATAACACTTTGGAATTTCAGCGGTACGACCGCAGCTATTCATTCAAGAGGGTGGCATGATATACGTGGGTCCACTACAGCGATTCAGCATTAGTTGTAATGTGACACGTGGAGATCCGTCACCTAAAATTGCTTGGTATACGAGGTACATCAACTGCTTTGAAATAAAATTAATTAAATTACAGATGATTGAAACAAAATACAACAGATAAAAGTCCCAATTCTTTTACTACTTCTTTAGGGAAATTACTGAGATGTTTTAGGTCTGAGAATTGACAAAACAACTGCTTTTAGAATTTTGAAACAAGGCTTTGCTAAAAATCTTCAATTCTTCTGGTTCTTCTAAATCTAACTGAGAAATCGATATCGATAGCTTACTTTATAGAGCTCGACCAATCAATAAATCGCAAAGGAAAAAATTTATAACAATGGAGCATGGCGGTTTGTATGAAAGCACAAATTTCTCATGTGTTGCTGAGAATGAAGCTGGTCGAACAACAAAGAGAATACAAGTCATTGTAACGGGTATGGGTTATTTTTAAATTAAGATGACGCAAGGAGTTGAAGTAAATACTTGTGCGATGAGTAGTGCTGGTATAATTTCACTTGTGTTATTGCTTAATTAATTACCATACAGGACCAACATCTCCCGAACGGATACGCTATCAAATTCATGGTAATAATGTCGATTTACAATGGGAACCACCGCGTATCACAAATGGACCACTGAAGGATTATGATGTCAGTATTTTTTCAACAATGTATAAATATTACCTAGAAATTTATAATCTCTGGTAACAATTCGAATTGATTTCCAAATGCTAAATATAAGCCTATGTATGCTTAGCTAGTTTAATCTGAAATATGAAGTAAATCTGAACTCCAAAATAAGTAAGGATTGCAGGTATTGTATACAGACAATCCGAACTTACCGGACGAATATTGGGAAGTTGTAAAAGCTGGAAGTCCAGATGCACGTTCCGTACGGATATCGAATTTGAAAGAAAGGAGAGATTACACGTTCAAAATACGAGCACACAACGAATTGGGTCCTGGCCTTTTCAGCAATCAATTTACTCTAACAACTTGGCTTGCTGGTTTGTGAACCTTTGTTATCAATTTTTATTATTTTCGAGTAATAGAAGTAAAAAACGAAAGTGAATTAGCAAAATATTAAATAGAAAGAGGATTTAGTTTCTGATATGTAGCTCGTCCGCCAACTGTAACGATCATTCCTGTTGAAAAGATAGTGAAAAACCCGAGCAATGAGGAACTCGTTTTTGAGTGTGAAGCTATTGGTGTACCGAGACCAAAGATACTGTGGCTTTGGAGCGGTGGCTTAGTCGAAGATGGAAAGGTTAGTTTTCGGATTTTCATCCATTTTAGTATAATTATTACAGAGGCTTGATAATGTTGCAGCGATTCAATCACTTATCAGGTGTCATGCGTTGTCACAGTGATACATGAAAACAGTACAGTGTGATTGGTGGTGATACCTTACCTCAACCAAAACATTATGCATCGGATTTTGGCATCATACATACAGTGAACTTTGCAGAACGAATTTCGAATTTATGATGTGACACCGCCAGATGTGCAAGATCGTTCTAACAGCAAATTAATTGCTGAGAAGACAAATCGAGCTGGAGTAGCCACATGTCAAGCCATCAATTCTCATGGTTTGTTATTTTTCAGTGCAAAAAGTGTTCTGGTAATTGCTTTGAATCAGTCGATAATTCATTTAACGGAACACTTAATGTTTTGAGAATTCCTGAAAGTTCCTACGACATTTCAGTAATGTTTGATATAACATAAATGTAAATGATTGCAATATTCCCCAAAAAACCATTTTTAATTAATATTATTAATATATCTTCTCTTTATAGGTTCGGATGAAAAACGTACTGAAGTGAAGATTCTTGGACCTGGAAGTCCACCTCGAGACATTTCGACAGTTCCATTTACAAACGACTTTAAAGTCTCTTGGAATCCGCCAAAATATCCAAACGGGAAGATTATAGTAAGCACACAATCTCTCCTTCAAATTTTCAACAATTTCAGAAATTTGCAACGCAAGTAAATCTTGAGCTTGGCAAAATAATGGTAAATCAAAAAAAATATCGTTTCTTCTTTTCCTCTCAACAGTAATCACGTATCCCTTGAAGGAGTTGGCTGACATGAATTCTCTAGAAATTTTGCAAAAGAACTTGCAAGAGAGATTAGACGACCGATCGGTAGAAGGTCGACTGTTAAGCAGTTTTATTTAAATTTCGTTAAATTTAAACATAGCTCAATAAGTTATGCATTTCAGCATTATATTATTTACTATACGAAAAATCCAGACGATATTCTGGAGGATTGGGAGAAAACAACTGTAGAAGGTGATCAGCTGGAGGTAACTATATCAGCAGATGAGGATACGCCATACAATGTGAGGGTACAAGCTGTTACTAAGGATGGTCCTGGTATCATATCAGAAGCGTATGATGTTACTACTGGCAAAAAACGTTAGCTTTTATCATGCGTGAAATTTCGCGTACGGTATATCCGAAGAATTTAATTTTGCATGTAAATTTGCATGAATTTAGGATAGGATATAATGGGATTGTTGTCAATTTTGGTCTTCAAACTGCATACAGCCTCAATATAATTTAGGATAAATAGCAAAGGTAATAGATTGTTGTAAGTACAATCAAGATGTGATAGGTAATACTTTTGCAACGTACCTGGCCTACAAGAAACTATCACTACCCTTATTCATTTTTCAGCAGTTCCGCTTTTTGTAAAACTGGTCATATTGGATCCTCAAGTAGAGGAAAGTGATACGGAGACAGTCGTAGAGCCGCTAAAGACGATTATATTTAAATGTGATGCGAAAGGAAGACCAGCACCTCAGATTTCATACACTTGGCTTCCATTCAATGAAACCGAAAGCGGACAGGTACGTTTGTGATCATCCATGCAATGTATTTATGAGTGTGCTTGCATAGATCAGATTACTTCTACAGTCACTCTAAAACATTGAAAAACGGATTTTTTAATAAATAAATCAGTGAAATTTGAATACAAGTTGAGATTTTGCACACCCTCGTATGGCATGATATGAAGTGGCATATTACAGTTAAAGAAGCACATATCCTTACTCTGATAATATCTATGTCACATCATTTCTTTATGATTTATGAACGATTTGTGATTCAAAACGATCAAGAACTGAAGAACTTTTATAGCAACCAATACCGATCCCGGCTTATTCGGATCCACAAGAAGCGCACCGATACCATTCGCTGGATATGAACACTAATACAGCTACTAAACGTGCGTTAATGTGCAATGCTCGAAATACAGATGGTTCTGTGAGCGACCGACACATTTTCAATGTTCTCAGTATGTTTTTTCATGTATATGCACGAATGTTTTAAGAGATTCAAAAGAAATCTTGGTCATTCGTTAGAATTAAAGTACTAAGAACTACTGCTGTACAACTGCCAGCGAGTAAGATAATAGGATAAAGCTTAGAAATTAAAATAATAATGGACCTGAATATGAAAATATTTCAGAACCAGGCAGCCCACCAGAACATATTCAGGCAATCATTGATACGGACAATCGTGTCACAATATCGTGGCAAGAACCAAAATATCCTAATGGACCCATTGTAGTTCGTTTCATATTATAAAATAATTCTTAGTCAATCAGATATTCGTAAAATCAGATTACTTATTAGAAATCACTGGAATCCGAATTTAATTATGGGCGAAATTCTTTCTAAAATGCAAATTGTTTTATGCTAGAGTTGCAGCTGCTAATTAAACGAAATTTAACTCATTGTAATCATTTTAAAAAGGACTAAAATTTATGAACTTATTAGAACGAGAAAGGAAGAAGGAAAAAAGAACAATTTATGAAGTTATAATAGTTTTGGTTGTAAGGAACTTATTCATTTATTTGTTTGTTTTATAATGTTCGGAATGAATTTTTTATCAGCACTTTTGCAAATTCTTCTTAGAACCAATAAATCCTAACTGATTTTTGGAAGAATTCGAATTACTTCGACCTTTCCTTAGAAATATAAAGTGTATGTGACGTCCGATCCGGGTGAACCGATCAGTTACTGGAACATCTATGATGTTGAACCGAGTGAAGCGCCACGTTTGGTACTGGAACGTGGTAAATTACAACCAGAAACACCGTATTATTTAAGGGTTGCAGCAGTCGGTCAAGAGGGCGAAGGCTTACAGTCTGATATCGTTTTATTTGAAACAGTTAGTGGAGGTACGTTGTTTTCGATCTGATTGTTTTGTTCTTTCTAATCCTATACCGTTTCCATCACCACAGAAAGGGTTAGAGGAAACTTTCAAGGGTATTTAATGTTTAGTTAGACTCGCCAATATGGGGAATTGAACGAAGATCCTGTACTTCTGTGAAAATTCGGAATTTAATACATCAGTAAATTCACTTTTAGCACCAATCGATGCGCCCAAGGATGTGCTGGCAACAGTGGAGCAGGACAACACTATGGATATATCTTGGACAGGACCAAGTGTTCCCAACGGTCCCATCCAGGCAATTTTGCTTAACCATTAGAGTATAACACGAACAGAACATCAATCCGAATAAAACCTACTGAAATAAAGATTAGCAAAAAAAATATTAATTAAAAATTCTATACTTGTAGGCTTACACGGTCTACTTCACTCCGTTGGATCAGTATCAAACATCGGATGATGCTTACAAACAATGGGATAAAATTATCGTTCAAAGCAATGACAATTTTGGAACCTTACGCTTGAATAAAGATGCCCACGACATTCTGCCCAATCGATTGTACCGAGTTCGGGTGTCTGCAACTAACGACCTATCGGAGGGTCCAGCAAGTGAATCTGTAACAGTCAGGACAGAAAGTGGAGGTCAAGCTGCTAGATTGTCTTTTTATACTTTCCTCAGTTACAATATTTTTATGAATTAGACATTTTATCCAAGTAAAAAATTTGGGAATTTAGATACGTATTATAAATTCAAATTCCTTCGCTTGCACAGAAAAGAGTTTCATCTCCGTTTTCTTGTTTGTGTTACAGCTCAAGTGAAATTGTCTGCTTCAGAAACACCCCCGATAATATTTCTGGAACCGGCTGATAATCCAGTCACCGTAGCACCGTATGGTTCAATATCTGTGCGATGCACTGCAACAGGAATACCGCCACCTACCATTATGTGGATTATTGGTACAAATGCTAGTGACGTCATACGAGGATCAGTCCTTCAATTAACCAATCTCCGGAAGGATGAAACTGCAACTTGCATGGCTGAAAATAACGCTGGACAAGTTCAAGAAGTGTTGCAAATACTTGTAGCTGGTTAGTTTTTCTCATATTTTGTTTTCCGCTTATGCAAGTGACACACGCAAGTGGGCGGAAAAAAGAATTCAAGTGCAAACTTTAAGTTTGAACAACATAATTCTGCTATTTTTCCAGACATTCTTATATCGAATTGTTGATACTCAGCTCTCCGTGTCTTTTTCTTTCATCCGACTTTTATTCATTTTAGGACCTGGAACTCCACCAAACGAGATTGTCGCTTTTCCTCTAGAAAATCAACAAGCAAACATAGAGTGGACGACGCCGGACAGTCCGAACGGACGAATTACTGATTACGTTATTCATTACGGCGAAGTTTTTAATGGTTAGTAATGAATTAATTTGGTCTTACAAAATTGCACAGTGTTTAATCCTTACACCGCTATTCAGTAGTTTTGATAATCACAAAATTCTGCCGTTTTTGTCAAGGTCAAAAGTATATGCATATAACATGGCCGTATTTGTTTCTTTTTTTCTCCCAAGCTAAGATCAAAATTGTTTATAATTCAATCGAAATATTTATGTCAAATCATTAACGAAAGCCAAATTAAATCCTTCTTATTTTTTAATCCGTAATGCTTGAAATGTACAAGTTACAGTATTTAAATTCATAATTTATGAAAGATATTCATTAGTTTTCGTTTTACAGGAGAAGCTCTTCCACGTATCTGGGAAGCTGTACGAGTATCAGCTGAAGAACCACAAAAGTATCGTCTTGCTGGATTAAAACCAAAAACTAATTATGCGATTCGACTGCAAGGGATCAGTGATCGTGGACCGGGTGTTTTATCCGACCCGATCAAAATAACAACGCTACCACTAGGTTACTTCAGCAAAAGTTTTTGCTTAAATTCTCACAATTTTTAAAGTTGGAGGGAAATCGAGCATATATCCGAGAGCTTTGGTTTTAATTTAATCTTTTACTGGTTGCCATGAAAATTTAAATTTAGCGCCTGCTATTGTCCAACCAGCTGATATAAAAGTCCATGAAAATAATACTGTTGCTATCCAGTTCGATGCACCGAGGGATCCTGAAGATCCAGGAAAACCCATCAAGGTTCGTACAATAATAATCGGCAACATAATCAAATATATCATCAGTTGTAAAGCTTATTCGGGTTTCTTGTCATTGTCAATTACAGTTCATTTCCACATTTAATTCCTTCAATTTTCTCTAGTAACTTAAGCATTTTCAATTAAGTGCATTCATCCGTTTCTGCACAACTGTACAACTACTATCAGTTCAGAAAACCTGACTTGATGTTGATATGGAAACACGGCTATATGGGTATATTTAGGAATTCGTTATCCACTATACAGATGAGGATCCATCGAGTGAAAGTGCGCAATGGAGAGAAGTGTTTTGGACGGAACCAGATGACGACTTTTCAGTTAGCATTCCCATCGGCGGCGAACATTTCAAGCCAGATACCAAGTATTCAATCAAAGTTAGAATATTTTTAATCTGTTTGATTCAATATTGGAGCTCTTAGTTATTAAATGAACGAAGTTTTATTGAAAAGAAGAAACTTTAACAAAATCCTATCATATTTGATTTGTTGTAGATAACAGCTCGCGGCGAAATCGACAGCCCACCGTCGGAGCCAATTGTCTTTCAAACGGGAGATGGAAGTTTGTATTCATTTATTAGTAGAGAGGTCGAACGGAGACTGTTAAGTTTGAAGAAAATAAATCGAAACTGTGAAATTCTTCAGCTACAAGTCTGATTTCTTTTCCGGGTTTAAATTGGACAATGTCAATTGCCTTACGCGGTAATTTCCACTCTCTGGCATAGTTCAACATGAATAGTGTTTAACTAGCGGAACACATTCCAGTTATTCCGCCAGAAAAACCACAAATCAATGTTGATGTACCAGATAACGTGATACGTGTACCAGCTGGTAGTGATTATACAGTTGGCTGTTCATCAAGCGGATTTCCCGCCCCCCGAGTTTTTTGGGTTGATAAGGACGGGCAGGCAAGTGACATATTTTCCCTCTTCTTTCATTGCTTTCTTTCCATTTCCTTCTCATTTGTTCCAAATTCAGATTAGAAACAGTCTTAACAAATCCATTTTTTTTTTGAAAAAATCACAAGAGGAAACAAACAATATCACTTCATTAAAACTGAAAAAGCTTGCAAACACATGTTGCTATGGTAGGAACGAATATAAATTTATTGTCGTTTTAGACCCTTAGAAAAAATTATGCTTCTTTTAAAAAAAATTAGCGAATTTAACTCATATTGCTCTCTCCACTTTAGGTTTCGTATTTCGTTCGAGACTGTTTGAAATTTATTTCAAAATATAATTTTTTGTGATAAAATGCACTTTTGAAAGCCGCATGGTGTTTATTAAAATTTTACATAAAGTTTTGCACTAACAAGATACAAGTTAATGATAATTTCTGAAAGATCCCAACATGCCATTTTACACTGCCAACTTTCCTGATTTATTTTCTGAAAACATTTCTTCAGCCTCTCA
Organism: Loa loa; assembly: GCF_000183805.2. Classification (NCBI taxonomy): domain Eukaryota; kingdom Metazoa; phylum Nematoda; class Chromadorea; order Rhabditida; family Onchocercidae; genus Loa; species Loa loa. Next base: position 52,169 of record NW_018108308.1, on the reverse strand, counting down.
GCGATGGACCGATGCTGAGATTACAAGATGTAAAAGAAACCGTACAAACAAAATGTGTTGCTGAAAATAAAGGTGGACGAGCTGAAACTCCGTTTGAAATTTTCGTCACTGGTTTGTTTTAAGGATTCCTTTTCTTTTAATAATCATGGATTGAACTACTTAATATCGTCCTAAGATCCTGAAATTGCGATAACCTCAGACAGATCCATTCCGCAATATTGTCAAAGACGGCGTACAGCCTCAGCATTTTGATTTGAAAGTCCTATGGTATTAACTTCATGTTGCAGAAATTTTAGTATTTTAAAGTTCTTATTTCGTCTTGCTATATTAAGCAAAGGAATTTATGTTCCAAGTTTTAGGTCCTGGGAATGCACCAAGTAACATTCGCTTAAATTCGGTAAAACCGCGTACTATTTATATTGATTGGGAACCACCAACGATACCGAATGGAAATATTACTCGTTATATTATTTATTACACTCCTCTTGATGATCAGGTTAGGTTTATTCTACAAAAAAATGAAATTAAAATTTGCAGTTAATTGACAAGCTGTATTCATATGTTGGCATTTTAGCACCAATTCTTGGAAAAAATGCGCATTTTTGTTTGTTTTTAGAATATAGTTTATCAAATGGGACAAATTCCAAAAAAGCCAATAACCGAATGGATGACATCCCATAAAGATAACGAACCACTGACTGGGGTGCCGCAGCGGGCTGACCTAGTAGATTTTGTTGAACCGGATACTGCTTATGCTGTGGTGCTACAAGCTGTCAACCAGGATGGACCCGGACCATATTCCGAGCAACATACCATCCGAACGATGTCACGCGGTTTGATTTTTTGATAACTTCTAGGCAAATGGGAAATGGAATTCGGAGAAGGAAACATCCACCTGTCTTTAAATACCAGTCTTACTCCTAAACTTAATGAAGTACATCACATCTCCTTATGGATAGCTCAGTTAAAAATTTATCGGTAATTAGGTTTTTGTTAGATATTTAATATTTAGGATACTCAAAAGAATTTCAGCAAGAGAATTGGGGGTGGGGAATATATTCTGTTTTTCTAAAATATATTCCTATTTATTTTTGTTCTTTAGCTCGAGAGGGTCCACCGCTTGACCTAAGGGTTGAACCAGAAAGTCAGCGATCGGCAAATGTTGAATGGCATAGGCCAATTACTAGCGAACAACCACCGATTGGCTATGAATTGTATTACATTAAAGCAGACACTAAAATCTGGGAAAACGATTTAGCTAGCATCGACGACTGGTATGCTTTTCGATTGAGGAAAACTGTGAGAAACGATAAATTGAGGCCTTCTGAAGTAAATTCTTTTGTGGTTAAGGTATTTCAAAATCAAACTAATAACATGGATTGTAAAGCGACAATTTAACCTAATGAAGTACGATTGAATTGTTCGGCAATATAAATTGATAATAGGAATGCAGCTGTAAATGAAGTAATTATATCATCACTATAGTTAAGTTTCACGAACGAAGATTTGGGAAGGGTTCTGTCCACGCTTGCCGCAAATGCTACAAATGTGAGTGTATTTCTCGAGCCTACGCAATAGGTTTTTTAGATGAGGTACAGCATGCACGGAACTGTCCCCATCCTTTTCACTCTTAAGTTCATTTGTAGGACCTAGTGAGCTTGGTCGGTGATAGCGAAGTCCTCCAGACATAATTTTTGTTTGATTAACCTTTCTCTTAGATGGAAAGCTTTACATTCTGCTCTATCTAGTCGAGTTTGTGTTAGAATTGTCTTCCTCCTAGATTGACTCTGGGAGATTATCCAGTCCATCTTGTCCATAGACACACTTTTGTGACCCTTCAGTCAAGGCCTGTCTGGCATGGGTGATCCTACCACATGTCCCATTGCCAGCATAACTCGCAATCTTATAAGACGCGCAAGCTTCTACCTTGACTAGGGATTGTCCGTGGAGAACTGATTACATAGTCTTGAAATAACTGATGAGACATTCCTTTCAGAAACAGTGGTTTAATTTATCTTTTCGGGCAGTTTCCGATCAATAGCTTAGGCTTGATTTGCATTAATTCGGATTTTATCGTCAACAAGTATGCTCCGAAACTGATAAGAGTGAATTACTGTCAGCAGTACAAACGAGTTATACCAGATAACGATAAGGTGATTTAAAAATGGTAGATAAGTTGTGAGCAGTAAGTGATAACTGACTTATTTTCTGCAGATGTGTTATAACTCTATTTCTTTCTCTCCCCTAAAAATTATAAATATTTTTATTAGCAACCATCTTTTGTTAACTTACATTGATCTAATGTTGACGCTTTTTGGCCGATCAGTTTTGTAAGCGATTAGAAACCGGGTTAAATTCTACCCAAATTTCGTATACTTTTTGCTTGTAGGAGCATGATACCAATAACGGAAAAAGATGAAGATAGGCTTTATTACAAAATTGATGGATTACTTGAACCGGACACAGAGTACGTGTTTCGGATGCGCGCTATTTATCCGGATGGGCCAGGAGTGTTCTCCGACGCTTGTATTACCAAAACACTTCCAGACGGTTTATTTTTTTTAATCTGGACCACTTAGATATACCTATCTAAAATGCCAATAACAGCAATAAATGGAGCTATTAAAAGCAAAATAACTAATTTGTTCAACAAATTGAAGAGAACTAAACTTAATATCAAATGATAAGTGCAAAAACAGTATTTACAGTCTTTTTTACTTTATACGAATATGAATTTCTGGATCAATCAAAAAAACATGTTTCAAGTTCAGGTAACGCCCCATATATTCTCATTTCGAACGGTGATCACGGAGTGGAAGGTAAAACGGAAATAACGATCCTTCCGGGATCGGCGCTTGATCTCTCATGTAATGCAACAGGACAGCCTCGTCCAGCAGTTAAATGGATCCGCTCAGGATACTATCCGATTGATCCTGCTTGGGTTTCGTATTTTGAAATCTGCAACATTTTCTTGTCTTCTTTTCAATGGGTCAAATTGATGAACTTGACCGCTTCTTAAACCAATCATTTCTATTCGACATCTTTTTGGAAAAAAGCAACATATTATCATAGATCTCGGGTGTATTTAGGTAAAAGCAAACGAGAGGTATGCCATATGGTTTCTGAAAGTATCTAACATTACCGAAGATACATCATTCAACTGCGTTGCACAAAGTCCGCTCGGTTTTGCCAATTGGACCATCAGTGTTCGTCTTGTTCCAGGTGAAAAATTCAATTGTCTTACCTCTCGGGATTTCCAAGCTTGAGCACTAACATATCTGTGATCAAAGAAGAACTTAATAATGAATTTGAAGCATTCATTCAGATTAGCTCTCAAATTTCTCATTTCCTTTTTTCGCTGATTATGTCTTGTCGGGAAAGCTAGGAAATGCTGTACTAGCTTCGCAGTGATCTCTTTTTAGTCCTTATCATCCAAGGGAGAATTTTGAGATTTTAATCCTTTTAAGAAGCAACTTTATTGACAAAAACAATGAGCATCTTTCTATCGGAATAGATTTTCAACAGTTGGATATAAGCATCAGGATTTTTACAGACCTTCGATCAACATGGAAAAATGATTTCATAGTTGCGAAGAATGAGGATGGTGAGGTGGCAGTACACTTTACAGATGATTTACCGGATTATCTTAAGGGACCTGTAAGCATTTTTCTAAATAAAATTTAGATTCATAGCAAAAGACTTTTCCCTTAATATTCTGTATTTTACAAACTTTTAAATAAAACGTAGAAGTGATTTATGAGGTTTTAGCAGAATCCTTGGAATATCTACTGGACTGACAATCCTTCGAAACCTTTCGAAACTTGGAATTTAATTTCATCTGATGGTCGTCCCTTAGACCGTGTATATATCCCTGAAATGGAGCCAGGTGCCAAGTATCATTTGTTAATTGAGCAGCCATCTGCTGGAATCAAAACACCAATCTTCGACATCATGACTCCAAGTAATTTTTAGTCTCCTATCAGTTTATAGATTGAACTTTGTAGTTTCCAAAAAGCAACTTGAAGCGTCATCGCAAAAATCCAGAAACGGATCTACTTCTTGTTGCAAATTTTAGAGCCAGTTGGCGACATACGCGTTGGAACTGATATCAACGGCGAAACAGTGCTAGATTTCAAGCCAGCACTTGCTACGGAACCTATCAAGGTAATTTATTACGCCACCAGTAAAACAGACTGTAAGAAGTAGGAAAGTTTTAGGTTTCGTATAATAATTAAAAAAGTGCAATCGTCCGTAATATATATTAAGGCACAAAGACCTTCTCGACATTATCCATGGTATACCAACCATAACGAATTCTTCTTCTTAAACTTTGTAACCGCATTGATGAACTTTCCTTAAAACTTCTTATATCTCGAAGGTTCTGAATCGGTAAGGTCATTTGCAACATCAAAATCTTCAATGATCTTCTATTGCCGAAAATTTCAGAAATACATTATCAAATACTGGCCAGATGACAATCCATCAGCTGTAATGTACATGGAAACACCAGTCAACGTTACCGACAAGATTGTGCTAGATAGCTTGCAGCCTGATACTGATTATAATTTTATGGTAAACGTTTTGATCATCCTAAAGATTACTTATGGGAAGACTCAGTTATTCCTCACTTTCTCAGTTATTTCAAACTAACTTTTTTCAAATGAATTACTTGTTAATTTTTGTATTAATTTAAGGTTACTGCAAAATTTGACGACGGCGATAGTCTTGCAAGTGAACCAACTAAAATACGTACACCTTCCGGAGGTGTGTCACCTTTTCTTCCCTGTCAAATCTTCTTTACATGTAAAACCTTCCACAAATGTAAAAAGCTTTTAAGTAGCAAGTCTGGTGGTCTGGTGGGTATCAGAAATTGAGGTCGATGATTTCATGACCCTTAAGTTTCTATAGATAAGATGGTAAGTTCCAAATTTGAGCATTGCAGATATTCAGTGTCACTGTGCACATGCCTGCATGTTTGAAGAGGATGAGGAAGGAGTGATAACAGCATCATGCTACTGTCATAATGGTTTCAAACTTGCTGATGATAAGAAATTATGCGAATCTATAGAAGAAGATGAGGAAGGGGGTATTGTTCAGGTAAACTTTTTCAGAATAATTTGACGGTCAATATTTAAATTTATCAGGAATATTGCTTAGAATTAATATATTTTGACATTTATACAGAGTTAAATCTATTTGCAGAAATTACAGAATGATAGTATCCTATTCCTACGAATCTATGTGTCTCGTCTAAAATTCATTTAAAACGTCCTCACAAGTTCCTAGAGCAATCGATTTCGAATTTGAAAAATTATTTCCAGGTTACTCCACCAACACTAACTCCTGAATCCGAGCATCCGAAGGAACTGTCTACAATGTCAACTCTTTTTGATGATTTGGTACCGAAGTCGGAGAAACTTGATAGGACAGAAATTCTGGAACCAAAGGAACGTGAGAGAGAGTCAAAAACCGAGCCTTCGCCAACCGATGGGTTCGGAGGAGCCGTTTGGCAGGATGAGCAATTGGTAACTACAGATGCGAGTAGAGAATCGGTTAATACCAGTATTTCGCCACTGTCAACTGATTCTGGTCAGCAACACCGTGTTTTGTCACCAGTCGTTGATTTCGATGGTATACCCTTGCCCACTGATGAATACGGGCATGCAGTGGATAATCTCGGAAATCCAATTATGTGGAATGATGAAGGCCAGCCAATAGGCCCAAATGGGACTCCTTTACGTCGCAATTACAAAGGAGAATATATATATCCAGTTGTTGGGAAAGATGGACAGCCTTTGCCCACTGATATTAACATGAAACCGATTTATCCTGTTATTGGACCAGACAATCAGCCGTTCCGAAAAAACCAGGAAGGAATGCATATCGATCAGTATGGCCGAATAATCCCAACAGATACTTCTGGACGCCCAATTAGTGTTGATGGGTCACCTTATCCAACTGATGAACACGGTCGATATGTTGTGGATTCGGAAACCATCATTCAGCAAGATATACCAACGGATGAGCTTGGACGTGTTATCTATCCAGTTTTCTATCCAGATGGAATGTTACTACCAACAGTGGAGGATGGTCGGTTTGTTAACGAACATGGACAACTCATCCCAACCAGTGATGCCGGATTGCCGGTTAATGAGAAAGATGAGGTGTTACCAAAGGATTCTGAAGGAAATTTTGTTTATATAGGCAATTATGTTTTGCCCACTGATTCTGATGGACAGTCTGTGAAGATACAATATAACGGGAGACTTCTTAAGAGCAACAAAATGGGACGTATCATTGGTCCTAGTGGGCAATTAGTGCCAGTAAATAACTACGGACATCCAGTTGACGAATCTAACACTATACTTCCAACTACTTCTGATGGCATATTTATACTACCAATGATTGATGGAAGGAGTGTGGCAGTTTCAGGAACGGAACAAAGGAAGGGAGCGAAACGACCTCTCAGTATCATCGGACCTAATGGACATTTGCTACCGACTATGGAAGATGGTACTGTTTTAGATCCTTTTGGAAAGATCATACCAACGAACAACATTGGAGAACCAGTGAATTATCGTAATGAACCGCTACCAACTGACAGTGACGGACAGGCTATTTATCCAAAGGATGGCTTGGACTGCCCACTGCCTCCAACAGACGAACATGGAAGGCCGGTTTATTCAGTGGTTGGACCAGATGGGAGGTTACTTGCTCGAAAACACGACGGAACTGTACTTGATCCAGACGGCAACTCACTCCCAACTAATGCAGCTGGAGTACCTGTCGACAGTAAAGGACGGCCTTTACCCAGTGATAGAAATGGTTCTATCATTTATCCAGCTAGAGGAATCGATACTGAACCCCTTCCAACAGATTCTAATGGAAAACCGGTATATCCAGTAATCGGAATTGACGGAAGTTTGTTACCGACAGATAGAGACGGCAGAGTGATCGAAGAGGATGGAAAGCCTCTGCCAACAAATGCTGCTGGCGTTCCGGTAAATGAGCAAGGAGAACCACTGCCATTCGATCAGAATGGTTACATCAGATATCCTGTCACAACAGAGAGAAGAGGGAAACCTACATACATCATTATCGGGACAGATGGAGAACCGTTACCACGAAATGAAGATGGATTGATTATTGGTCCGAATAATAGACCAGTGCCAACTGATGCTTCTGGATACCCAGTGGATCATGGTGGAAGACCTTTACCTCGAGATCAAAATGGAAATATCATTTACCCTGCCAACGGTATAGATGTTGAACCGATGCCAACTGATCGAAATGGCAGACCCGTATATTTGGTAATCGGGCCGGATGGCCAGTTGCTTCCAAAAGACAGTGATGGTGCTGTAACTGATGCCGATGGACGACCTATTCCGACAAATGCTGCAGGAGTTCCTCTTGACCACTATGGAAAACCGCTATCTGTCGATCGAAATGGTTATGTTTTCTATCCGAAGCAAAGTTACGAATCTGATCGAACCGGTGTACTGACACACTCTATTTTGGGACCTGATGGAGCTCTATTGCAGCAGAATGCTGAAGGCGCATTTGTTGATCCCTATGGCAGGCCGATTCCAACAAATTCCAATGGATATCCTATTGATAATCACGGAAGGCTTTTGCCAAAAGACCGCTTGGGTAATTTTATAACGAACATTTCAACTTTGTTCCATCTTCTCTACTTTTATCCAGGTCAATCAAGGAAAACATTGAGGAGATTCATTTAGTAGGTGTTAATTATGGATGCAGATAGATTAGCTAATTAGCGTAAGAAATCATCAAATTAAAAATTTCCGAAT
>NW_018108308.1:15098-44052 GCF_000183805.2 Loa loa | reverse complement strand
ATACCCAGGAGAAGACTTGGATATGAAACTTGTGCCAACTGATGCAAATGGACGACCAGCATATTCGGTAATCGGTCCGAATGGTGAATTGCTACTAAGAGGTTATAGTGGAGAGATATTGGATCCATATGGCAAACCAATCCCTACAAATGCTGTTGGTATTCCAGTGAACAGTCAAGGAGAACCTCTTCCACGAGATAAACAAGGCAATTTTATATATCCGGCAACTGATCTTGATATTAAATTACCATCTACAGATAAAATTGGAAAAGCTGTCTATCCTGTTGTTGATTCCTATGGTGAACCTTTGCCTACGAATGAAGATGGAGTACTTATTGATTTTGATGGATCCCCCATACCAACCAATAGGTTCGGCTTACCTGTTGATGAACATGGAAAATATCTACCAAAAGATGCCAAAGGAAATTTCATTTTCGGTACTCCGATGAGGCCTACTAATCAGAAGGGCTTCCCGATATATACGGTCATTGGTCCAGATGGAAGTTTATTACCTCAGGATAGCGATGGTAACATTATTGATCCTTCCGGACGTCCAATTCCTACCAGTGAAGATGGTGTCCCAATAGACAATAGAGGACGCCCTTTGCCAAGTGATAAAACAGGTGTTGTTATATTTCCAGCAGGTGGTCTGGATGCCGAACCTATGCCTACGGACAAAAATGGAAAGCCAGTTTATCCTGTTATTGGACCTGATGGCTACCCGTTACCGACAACAGCCGATCATGACATTATTGGTCAAGATGGAAATATTGTGCCTGTCAATGCTGCTGGTGTGCCAGCCGATCATTGGGGTGAACCTCTGCCACGAAATAAACAAGGCAATTTTATATATCCGGCAAGTGGTCTGGATATCAAATTACCATCTACAGATAAATTTGGAAAAGCTGTCTATCCTGCTGTTGATTCTCATGGTGAATTTTTGCCTACGAATGAAGATGGAGTACTTGTTGATTTTGATGGATCCCCGATACCAACCAATACATTCGGCTTACCTGTTGATGAACATGGAAAATCTCTACCGAAAGATGCCAAAGGAAATTTCATTTTCGGTACTCCGATGAGGCCTACTGGTCAGAGGGGCTTCCCAATACATACGGTCATTGGGCCCAATGGTGAATTGTTACCAACCGAGGAATCAGGCAGAGTGATTGGTCCTGATGGACATCCAATTTCCATCGACAGCAAAGGCAGACCAATCAACAACCGCGGTGAAACGTTACCTACTGATCGTTCTGGAAATTTTTTGTATCCACTCAGAGGTCTCGGCGCCAAATTACTTCCCACCGACAGTAATGGACTACCTATTTACCCAGTGATAGATTCTGATGGACGAATATTGCCCACAAATGACAGGGGATTACCGCTCGATGGTCAAGGGGAACCTTTGCCGACCAATGCAGCAGGAGTTCCAATTGACGACCATGGAAAACCATTGCCTATTGATTCTAACGGCAATCTAGTATATAGGGAAGAAGTCCAGAAGCCCTTGGCGACTGAAGAGATGTATCCTGTAATTGGACCTGATGAAGAGCTGCTACCAGATGACGGAGTTGGTGTTACTGTTGATGGCCAATCGAGTCCAACAGACAAAGGAATTCCAGTAGGTGATATTGGTCGACCACTGTCAGAGGATTTCAGCGACAAAATGATTCAAGTTGGACCAAATATCGAATCATTGCCAACCGATTCGAATGGTCGGCCAGTATATCCAGTAGTTGGACCAGACCGGGAACCGCTGCCGACCAATGAAGATGGAGCCGTTGTTGACAAAAACGGCCTGGTTATACCAACTAATGCTGGTGGCGTACCTGTCGACGAAAAAGGCGTACCATTACCCACAGATGAAAACGGAAAGATGATATATCAAAAACCGGCCGTCGAAGCGCATGCTACAGAAAGATTAGGTAGACCGACATACAATGTGATTGGACCTGATGGCAATTACTTGTTGCTAGATGGTGATGGTGCTGTTTTAGACCCTGACGGTAAACCGATTCCGACAGACGAGAGTGGGGTTCTTGTTGATATGAAGGGTAGGCCTTTGCCGAAAGATCGCGATGGGAATATAATATACATAGCAAAAGGACTGGATATGAAACCATTGCCTACAGACCAAAATGGAAAACCAATTTACTCAATTATGGGACGAGATAAGGTACCGTTGCCGACGAACGAGGTTGGTCGTCCTGTCGATGGGAAGGGTAAACCGATACCGACAAATGCTGCTGGTGTACCAATTGGTAACAACGGTAAACCGCTACCAACCAAGGGGAATCTGTATTATCTTGCAACTAGTATGCCAATGGCATCTAGCCGGCCAGTTATAGGACCAGAAAGAATGCCTTTGCCGACCAGTAGCGATAGTTCAATATTTGGAACTCATGGAAAATTGTTGGTAACAGACCAGAGTGGGTGGCCTTTGGACAAGCCTTTGCCGACAGATGTTTACAATAACATTATATATCCGGTAAAGTTACCTGATGGTTCAACTCTGCCAATTGATTCACATGGCAGACCAATTTATCCGGTGATTGGACCAAATGGAGAATTATTGCCAACCACGGAGGGTGGTTTGATCATCGGGTTAGGCGGCAGTCCACTACCAACGAACTTTGCCGGAAAACCTGTTGGACCAGATGCGTCATTGCTGCCCACTGATGAAATAGGCCGATTCATACATCTGCCTCCTGAGGAACCATTGTCGACGTTTGTAACGAACGAATATGGTCATATCGTCCACCCGATCGTGGATACGGATGGTAGGCCTTTAGCTAAGGATGACAGTGGCGCGCACATCACGAAAAATGGTATCCCAGTAGAACTCAATGAGAATCATCTTCCCATTGATCCTGATGGTAATGTTCTACCAACAGATTCAAGAGGAAATTACATTTTTCCGGATCTGGATGTTATGGGAAGAATACTGCCTACGGATAAGACTAGTCGAGTAGTAATTGGTCCAAATGGACAACTTCTTGCTACTGATTCAAGCGGTGCTGTTGTTGGGCCAGATGGTGAACTACTGCCAACAAATAAGCTCGGGAAACTAGTAAAACCAAACGGTAAACCTCTTCCAACGGATGATGAAGGACGTTTTATTTACAGTGAAGTTGCTGGAACTCATTTTACGGAAAAGGTGATTATCAATGTTATTGATAGTGAAGGTAGACCGTTGCCCACTGATCAATTTGGTCGATACTTACTAGCACCGAACCATCCCCTTCAACAGGATCGTTTTGGTAGATTGATCGGACCAGACGGTCAACCACTTCCCACTGACGGTTCTGGTAACTACGTGTATCCAGAGAAAATGAAATACCCGAATGAAGTGGATGATTTCGGACGTCCACTACCAACCAACGAAGACGGTTTCTATCTGCGAAAGGATGGTTCGATAATTACAACAGAATCGATAGGCCTGATGATGAATGGGCAAGGTGTGGTACTGCCTACTGACGAACATGGTATTTTCACTACGTCAAAATTTCCGATGCAAACGAAATCATACCAGATTTTAGATGAACAAAATCAAATACTGCCAACTGATGAGGTTGGTAATTTCTTAAATCGTGAGGGGTATCCGATTGCTGAAAATGAAGAGGGGAAACCAGTATCTGCAGATGGAGTAGTGTTACCTATCGCCGAAACGGGTCATTACATCTTTGATACTACTCGACAAAAACCTATGGTATCATCGGAAAAGTTGTTACCAACTGACAAGAACGGTCAACCAATCACCCAAGAAAGAGAAGAAGCACAGCTGAGCGAAAAGGTCCGATTGCCAGGGCTTAGTGATGGCATCCTACCAACAGATGAATATGGTAAATATATTTACCCGATATTAAAGCCAGATGGAAAACCGTATCCAACAGACCGAGGACATCGCCCGATTTATCCAATTATTGGATATGACGGCGAACTTCTACCAACGAATGACGAAGGATTGGCACTTGATCTTGAGGGATATCCGATCCCGACTGATAGTGTTGGACGTCCACTGGACGAAAACGGTGTAATATTGCCAGTGGATTCTAAAGGAAATGTAATTTATGACAGTGGAAAAAAGAATTGTGATACGCATGTGGGCGTTATGGATATTGCATTGGTAATTAACGTGGAGACTCTGAATCATGACAGTTTCGAACACATTAGGAGGGTGATTCAGGATCTAGTGGATAAACACTTCGACCTTGCACCGGATATGACACAATTTGCGCTGGTTAAATATAGTGGAACTGCTGAGGTACCAATTACTTTAGGTGGTTACAACGAAAAAATGGAACTGTTGGAAGAGTTAAGTCGAATCAAAATTGATCATATCAAAGAGCACCCCAGATTGATTGTCGGAGTAAGTGCTGCCAAACAACAGTTCACATTGTTTGGTCGCGAGGACGCTAGTAAGCTGATGATAGTGATAACTGATGGGCAAGATATGTAAGTTTTGTCGTCATTTCATATTTTGTTCCATATTTTTGCAAAATATCTCTTAAGGCTTTTCCTTAATGATAGGCCTTAGAAATTGTCGCATCTTTCTGTAGATAAAAAAAGAATATGTTAACAAACGATGGATTCAGGCATATATATTTGCAATATTTTAGATATTCGGAGGATCGCTTTAAAGACAACATTATCCCAATGCTTGTTATTGGCAGGAGAGAATTTGAAGAAGAAATTAAGGACTGGACTAAATCCTATATCTTATTAGATTCTTGGGAACAACTACGAGCTGATTCTATTGCTAAAATGATCGGAAAGGAATGCTTGCTAGGGAAAATTTTCATCCCAACGAAGAAAGCATTCCCAAAACCGAGATCTGAAAAGTCCGAAAACTTTGCTAGTTCACCATTTCCAACCGACAAACTTGGTCGTATTATAGTAGTACCAACTAGTGAGCGAATCTTTCTGTCTACCGATGAATACGGTCACATGATATATCCTATAAAAGATGCTGCTGGTAGACTTCTTCCCGTAAATGAAAACGGTTTAATGATGGACAGACTTGGGCGGTTAGTTGAATTCAATGATTATGGTAAACCAATTGGTCCAGACAGGAGGCCGTTGCCAACAGATGAATCTGGAACATATATTTATCCTGTACTTGACAGCAATGGCAAACCTGTATCCATTGATGCAGACAGTATTAATGAGAAGCCATTATCCACTGATCAGGATGGTCTACCCGTAGACGTCACTGGACGATCGATTGGCGCGAATTTGGCTGGAAGATACAGTGACCTTCAAGGATCGCCATATCCATTTAATAGCAATGAAAAAATTACGGCAAAAAGAACAGGAAAAATAACAGATACAACTGATTATCCAGTTATCGATCCGGATAATATCCTATTATCAAGGGATGCCTCGGACGTTTACGTAAACAATGTTGAAGGGGTAATTGAACGTGATAATAATGGGAAACCTCTAGGGTCTGATGAAAAACTGGTGCCGACCAGTGACATAGGAGGATTCATTTATCCAAAACTCAGTCAGAATGGGAAGCTTCCACGAAATGATTTACCAGACAAAGTGTTGCCGTCCAATGGATACAGCCGAGTCTATTTGGAGGATCCAGATGATAAACTACTCGCCACTGACGAATCTGGAAACTTTATCAACAGTCAAAATAGATCGTTACTCATCGAAATAGACCAGGAAGGTACGTCAGTAGGTGTTAAAGTTAAGCCAGATCAGATGCCAAAAGGACAAAAACCAATTGTTGATTTGTTGGGAAGATCCCTACCTACTAACAAACATGGCGATTCGATATATGCAGATGGTGGTGTAGTACCTACAAATGCTTTGAAACAACCCTTTGATCGAGATGGTTCTTTGGTGCCAGTTGATCATCATGAACAATACGTATCTGATTACATGCCAAATAGAACCGTTTTACGAGAAACGGAACTTTTGGCAGAAGCCTCAACATGTGATAAGATTAAAGGATCTGTGAACATAATTTTTATGGTGGAATCTTCAAGTGCTACAGAAACGAATCTTAATAAAATTAAATTTTCGTTGGTAAATTTTATTGAAGAAAATATTAATTGGAGCATTGCTAAAGTCGGTATGGTTTCCTACGGTAATACAGTGGATGTCAACCTGGATATCGGAAATTACCAGAGTTACGATGATTTGAAAGAATCCATTCTCAGTTCGCCACTTATCGGCGGTGCAGCATCTGGTGATGAACATGCATTCAGAACTACTCTTCAGCTCTTCCGTGAAAATTATAACAATAACAATGGAGAATTAATCGTACATATCTTTAAGACTCCGCTCAGGTTTATTTTTACCTAAATTATTATATTATCATTCTATCTATTGTTCCTATATTATCATTCTATCCACCAATGATTTTTTTTTTTTGCGTTATCACCGTTCCTATGCAAATAAGTAATCACCCTACATAATCACAGAATTAATTTCTTCGCAAAAATACGAATGATGACGCTACTGTCATAGCCATCGGTGTTATTATCAGTCATGTTATCTAGTCATTCCTAAGAAACATTAACATCACCATTATCTCTAATGGCTGTGATTAGTTGACAAGTATAGTCATTGTTCTAGTAATTCTTTGGAACCCAAAATATAAAATAAGTTTTAATTTTTAGCAAAGATGCTCAAGTAATTGCTAATCATTTGAAAGTAAACGAAACTATTTCAATTTTATCACTTGGACCAGATCAATGGTATCGATTGAAGAATGATGAAGAAATCAAAAAATTACGAAGCAATTTGTGCTTAATGTTGATGAAGAGTCATCTGGCACAAATTAGGAAGCCTAATGGTTAGCATATCTCCGTCAATTGATCATTAATATTACCAGCATTAAGTCATACATCGGATGTTTGGTCGAATCTAAGAATCAGTAATGCTTTTAACCAATGTATTAGTTTTTAAACAGTAATTTGTAGATATTCGGCTGTGCTTTGAAATCATCGTTAAACCACTGAACCATTTGAACCCTTCCTTAATATAATATATATATAAATAATACAGTTATTATTCAACATAGTATAGTTATTAGGCCCTTAATATAGTTATTAGGCTATTTGCTTTGTTTCGCAACACACAACTTTTTGGGCATCCATATGAAATGACCTTTTCAATCTCTTATTTCTTGTTAGTCCAGTAAGAGGTGGCTCTTGATTTGAATATTCATAATCGAAGTAACAAAAATGATTGGTCTTATTTGAGGAAAGGATAAACTTGAAAGTGGTAGCTGATTTTTTGTTTATCCTCAGTTATTTGTTATATAATATGTCATTTTCTTTCTCAGGTGAATTGAAGGGTAGGATGGAAACTGGTTTATCAAGAGATGAAAATGGTCACTTCATACATTCGACTGCTGGCAAAAGTGATAGACTACTTGCTACCGATAGTTCTGGTGCCTCGATTGATTCATTTGGAAGACTTGTTCTCCCTGACAATGATGGCATCCCAATCGGTCCAGGCGGCAAATTCTTGTCAAAAAATGATCAAGACCGGTACATACATCCTGCAGTTAGAATCAACGATATTCTATTACCAACATATGCGGACAATCGGTCACTATATCCAATTAAGGGATCTAATGGACAACCTTTACCAACGGATAGAACTGGAAGAGCCATCGACAATTCTGGGAAACTGATACCAACAGATGAAACTGGAAAACCGATTGGACGAAGTGGATCATCACTCCCAACCGACAGCAATGGATGGTTCCTGCTGGCTGAGGAGGAAATAGGAAGAGTATTATCTGAGAATATTATTAACGATGATCGTGTGATTTATCCGAGTACTGGTCCAGATGGAAATTCTTCCCCAACTGATAGTTCTGGCACCTATGTTCGTTATGGTAATCAAAGAGTACTTGATAATTCCGAAAAACCACTGAAATCGAGTGGCAAACTGCTGCCAACTGATTACAGTGGTAAATACATATTTGGAACAACTAACCCGAATGGTATGCTGATCAATGAAAATGGAAGATCAGTTTATTCAGATCTATTCGGATCAGAAGGAAGATTGCTTACAACTGACAAAAGTGGCGCGTTGTTTGGTCGTACTGCAGAAGTGATTCCAACGGATAAATACGGAAGGCTAATTGGTGCCGACGGGTTACCAATCACGATAGATTCCAACGGCAAATTCTCGTCAGGTCAGACTAAAAAAACTTCAGCTGACAAATACAATCATATCAACTATTCAGAAGCCAACGGAAGCTTTTTGCCGACTGATGAATCTGGCGTATTATCGGACCCATTGGGAATACCTCTACCTACTGATGATACTGGGAAGCTTTTGAATCAGGATGATGTTTTACCAACGGACAAGTATGCCAGATATCTCTATCCTAATGTCAGACAAAATGGAAGAATTGTTTCGAGAAAGAAGCTGAAAGGACCAATTTATTCCACTAGAGCGACAGTAATGGCAGGAACAGTGATTCCAACGGATGACCAGGGATTCTATATCTATCCGGCACACCAACCGGATACAATGCTGCCATCAGCGGATGCACAAAATTTACCGATTACGGCAGTGGATGGTCAATCACTACTCTCAGACAGCGGTGGAAAGCTCATAATATCTGATGGCAGGCCGATACCAATGAGTAGTTTTAGGCAAACAGTCGACGTCGATACAATGGGCAACGTCAGAAATTTTATTTATCCTGCCATCGGATCAGATGAGAAACTACTTCCGACCGATGATTTCAGAGATCGCAACGATATGTTTAGCAAATCCGTTCCGACAAGTGGTAAAGGTTTGTCGAGGAATAGAGATGGAGTCGTCCAAGCTGATGAATACATTCATCCAGCAATTCCAGATAGCCAATCTCCTCCAAGAATTGACAGTGGGCATCCAACTGACAGTAATAAAAACATTTCGTCTACTAAAACTAACCATTACAACATTTTGAAGACTATTTCGGACACGTTCATACCAACAACTTCTGGTTCTTTGTCGTTCGTGATCGTGTTTCCGGATGGTCGTCCATTATATGTCGATGAGAATGGTGCTTACCTCGATGACAAAGGACAAAGTTTGGTTCATATTGATCAAAATGGTCGTCCTGTAGCATCAGCTGATGGGACACCACTGCAAAAAATTGATAGTGGCAAATATCTCTATCCATATGAAAAACCAATATTTGCCAATGTTGGCAACGATGATCATCCATTACGAACAAATCCCGATGGTCTTCAAGTACAATTAAATGGCAAAAAGGGACCTACTAATGGCTATGGCAGGTCATCTCCAGAAGGTGAACATAGGAGCTACATGTGGAGTATGGAAACGACAGCGGGATATCATGCATCAACACCTTCCGGGTGAGATGAATAGTATCATTTGTAGTTTGCAAATAATTTTTCTTTTGAATCCAAGCTTTCTTTATTTATTGAATTTGGCCAATTATGAAAGATAGCAGGGATGAAAAATTGATAGATTAATTCTGAGGTACTGATCTTTTACTGCACGATTGTCTGACAAGAAACTATAAACTTCCCTGCTGATTGCAAAATGTGCGCTTTATGTTAATTGTCAATCGATCGTAAACATGGGAAATGGAATAATTTAAATTTTTCGCAGCAGAATCAGCACTTGGACCAGTTCATCGCCGTATTGTGTGGTCAGTTCAAATGTTGACATCTTACTCATCTTGGATTCATCGAGCAGTGTCAGGGTTGTTGATTACCGAATTATGAAAGATTTTATCAAGAATTTCCTAGTTAATTACTTCAACCTACAGCGCAATTATGTTCGTGTCGGTGTTATGAAATATGGCGATAAGGTTGGTCATCCCAATTTCAAATATATAAAATCTTGAAAACTTCATTTCGTATTTTCATGCCCTGTATGCATTCTTTTACAAATAATTAGGCTACAAAAAATAATGCGATTCGATTTTCAGATGGCACAATTTCAGGTTCAGATCCCGGTATCACTAGGTGATTACAATACTCAGACCGAGCTCTTGTCAAGGATTAGTGAGACCAGACGTATGCGTGGTGAAGCTAATCTTGGTCAGGCTTTGCTTGACGCTTCTGGAGAATTCCTTATTTTCGGATCCAAGGATATTCCTCGCATCGTAATTATATTTTCATATGGGCAACCTAGGTATTAATACGTATCTTAATACTGTTCTTATATATTAATCTTTAACGACCCTTTTTACTAATGTTATTTTTAGCGGTTTTTCGACTTCTCAAAAACTAAGAAATTCATTCACATCCAGGTAAACAAATCTGAATCTGGTTTTGGGTGGCAAAAAAGAGTTTAGGCCGAGTTTATTGCAGTTATCTAAAAAAATCAAACAAATAAAACTGTCTGTTATGAAGGAAGATTTGATAATCATGAGGATTGATTTCAGTAATTGCGAAAACTCATATTTTTCCAATTTCGAATTTGAAGGGGTGAATGGAAAGAGAATGCTCGTCTGCTACGAGATGATACAAAAGCTCACATATTCTTAGTGGATGTTGGAAACCAAGGTGACAAGACACAAAATTTGGCTATTGTGGGTGAATCGAATCCACATCGGATTATTACTATCGATGAATGGCATGGAGTAAATTCAGAGATTCTGAGTCCTTTTATGGATGAGTTATGCAGGGTGAGTAATTTTTGTAAAAGATCCATTTCCGAATCCTCTTCTAGATTTTTTTATCAGATCGAACTTACAAGTGATCATATCTTTTGCCATTTCTTGAGAGTTATGCTGAAGTCATACATTGTTGCGTTCCCTTAGAATGCTCTATTACGTCTGGTGATTGTTGCAAGCACTCAAACAATGATAATTGTTATTGGTATCTTTCAGGTATTTCAATTAGGTCGGACTTTTCAATTGTTTGAGTGCTCGGATGAGTGCTTATTATCAACCATTCTTTTAGCTACTGCCACAAAGACAAGATAAAACAAGTAGAGATGGTACTTGGCCGACAAGACAAACCGAAATGCGAGTTGCAACTCCTGTACGCATTTGCAATCGAGTTGATTTTCAGGTGAAAACCTTTTGACCAAGAAATAAAATATTTAAAATTTCTCATTCACACTTGCATTACAGGAGAAGAAAAATGCTTTTTTACTAGTAACTGTCATAATCTATCCTCGTTTATTATATCGTTTTCTTAAAAGTATCAGTTTAAGGCAGATGTAATGTTTATCCTGGATTCCTCCGACAATGTAACGTCGGAAGAATACTCTAATTTGAAAGAAGGTATCAGTATGTTAATCGATGAAATATTTGATTTATCACCAGATATTGTTCGTGTTGGCTTCGTCGAATATAGGTATTAGATTTGCAGTATAATTTAAGAAAAGAAATCGATAATCTTAATCTTTCTGGAAAAGAAACATCTCTTTCTTTGGAACTAATATGCAAGTTTTTTTTTCCTTTTTGTTTTCAATTTGAATCATTTTCCTGTGATGAGTGATAAAAAATCTGCTGCATTTGAAATCACTAGTTTTTCTATAAAAAGATTTTCGAATATGGCAACTCATAATTTCAGATTAAATTTTTGCATCAAATATTTCTAAATTATCGATATCCAATGAGTTGATTAAATAAAATGTTTGATGATTTACCCTTCTGTAAGTATCCTAGGGTATTTATCTCGCCTTCAACCATAAACTTGTAGTTTGAGACTTCGTCTATGCAATAAAGCAGCAGTCAGATGGACAGGATCACATTGGTTTCATTTTCTTATTTCTCAGCTCGTTATTTGCAGTGATAAGGCGTCAGTTCCTGTACCGCTTGGCTATTACGACAATAAAGTGCAACTTTTGGCAGATATATCAAACAGTGAACAACTTGGTGGTACGCCAATTATTCTAAGAGGTCTTCGCGCTGCCAAAGAACAGTTTCAGCGACATGGCCGGGATAACGTCTCAAGAATTTTGCTCTTGGTAACAAGTGGCGCTAATCGGTTCGTGTGTTAATTTATGCAATAACCATTGGCAATAAAACATCAGATGAAAATCATTGATATGTGCTTTTTTCATTCACATGACAGTTCCAGCATAAAATGCTATAACAGTTTAAACAAACTAAATATTATTGTATGAAATTAACTCGATTCTGCTGTTTAGTTGCTGTAGTAAGATAACATCTAACGTGGTGCCTATGTTATGAGAATCGTTACTTCAGACTGTTTATATGCAGATAGTTCTTGTTTGACAGTCACACCTTTCAGCGGCAATATATATGCAGATAGTTCTTGTTTGACAGTCACACCTTTCAGCGGCAATGTAGCTTTCGCAGCAGATGATCTTCGTGAACATCTGAATGTAAGCATCTTTGTACTGGTTGTGAACGCATCTCAAGGGGCGCAAATAATGCTGAATCGTTTGACGAGTGATGAATACACTCAACAGCGAGTGATATCAATTTCTAGCGCTAATAAACTACAAGAAGCAGAACTGCTACAAATTGGACAAGCACTTTGTGGTGGTAGTGACATGGGCGCTGCTACTATTTGGCCAGCACAGGGAGCTCCACATCGAACTACAAAACGTGATGCTCCTTACGCTGAATCAAAACACAAGCAAGTTTTATAGAACAGTTGATGTTAATCGTTTTCACTTACTGACACTGATAATAAGAGACTTATTCAATCATAATATTGCTATTGATAACATTTTCGACAAGCTAATTTGCTTATACATAATTAAAATTCGGTTTTTTTTTTGTTCGTACTTATTTGTCACTCATTGATTCTTCATTTTAATAATTTATTCCAATGGTTTCTTAAAACTCTGTCGATTAGGAAGGATAAAATATCTCGTTCGTCACTGCGCTATTGGAAAACAACAACCGAGCACTTTACTCCCACACCACTTTGTAAGGACGGTTTCTTACGCCCATACCAACTTTCAATTGTCGTCGACAATACCGCAAGATCGCCTGAGAAAGTAAAACAATTCTATTTTAAAATAATTCAGGTTTTTACGGTTGCATAATTTTTTTCCAGAAATTCTTCATATCTTTGTTTATATTTGTTCCCTTTGTTTTTGCTGTATTGTTTTCCACAATGTGCATTAGCAATACATGAAGGTAAAATTTTAGGATTTCCGCCTAGTACTCAATCATGTTGCTAATTTTTTGAAAATGCGGTTTCCACCAGCAAGCAGACTTATGCAACTGAATTTGATAGGCGTTGATAGTGATGGTACCAATTTGAAGGCAGTGAATTTTGGCGTTGATATGGTTGATGAAATTTTTGCCAAATTAATGCAAAAAAAGCGAGTTTTATTTTTAAAAAAAAACCTTCAGATTCTCACAAAAAACTCTAAAAGTTAAATGAAATTTCTATGTGATATGGCGTTTCAACTGATTTATTCATTGTTTGATGCAAATTTCTGTCCAGCTTTACAGTTTGATTGATGTATCATTTCTGTTGACAAATAGAATAAAATTTTGCAGAGGTGATAAAATATCTCCCAAACTTGGCCGGGGAATTGATGAAGTGGTGTTGTTAGCTAAAGAGCACGTTGTGAAAGGAGTCATTCAGATAATTCTGATCATTAGTGCAGATGGGACAAGCAGGTATTGCAAGCTTTTCTTACATTATTCATGAAAAAGTGAAATTCTTCCTTCATCAAATAATACGAAAAATATGGAGGATTAGTTAATGATTTTTCTTTTACTTTTCGTTTTAGTGATGATGCAATACAATCAGCAGAGTATGCAAGAGATCAGTATGGCATTGTTGCAATCTCGATAAAGGCTCCATCTAGCGAACTTTTGAAGGAATTATCATTGGGAAGTTCTGCCAAGTTTGTTTTGCATTTTTCTTCTATGTTCAATCAACTTTTTTTGTCTTTTACTTATTGTTCGTGAACTAACATTTTAGCTTTCAATTAAAAAGAAAAAATTGCTGATCCAATACATTAATATGTAAATTCCAAATTTGGAACCATAAATTGAAAGCATTGATGATAAAGCTCTTGCATACTTTACATTAAACGGTTCTAAGGATGACAAATTTTCACAAACAAGAAATTGAGTTTTGTAGGGTGATTCACTTCCCAGACTGGTCGATTGGAAATGAATTATTTCAAAGCTGGATTGCTCATGCTTTTTGCAGTTATCCTTCTACATCAATAACAAGGAAGGCTAAATTAACGCACATGACTCGACCACCAATTCGAAAGACTTGTACTATTTGTGTATATTTGTGTATATTGTTTTAACAACTAATTTTCTGTGTATTAAACACAGAGTTGCTAAAATAACTTAACTGATAGAAATTTGCCGATAATTGCAACCATTTTAGCTCTTTGCGGCTCACTGATATGGATGGTTTTTCCATGTTTTATTCAATTTTATTCCACCTGAACTCCAAGCAAGCAAAAATTATGTTTGCGTTTTAGCCTTGCCTGAACATCGTCTTAGAAATCCATGTATTTCAACTTTTTTTTTTACAGAGAAGTAGAAGTAAATCTGTGCAAAACGATTTGTAACGAAATTTTTTTAATTTTATGATCATCTTTTATAGCAACAATATCAGTGAATGACGCGACCAACGTTGAAGTAACACCTTTGAGTCCAAATTCACTGCTCGTCTCATGGACTTGTTGTACGAATAACAAAGCAGTCAGTTATTAATAATGTTTGCTTTCCGACAACAATTAAACTACATAATTAGTGTTTGGCCTATCATTTTCTGGCCTCCTATAATATTCTCCTATAATATTGCTTGTTACAAACTCTCACTATAAAGGAAGAGTTGAAATTACCTACCAGTATTGTATTTTCAGGACATTAGAAATTTCCAATTTATTAAATAGTATGAAACTTCTCAAGTCCTAATTTGAACCGTTTTACCATGAACGAAAGGAAATTTTGATGCTAAAATGTATTCAACTATACTGTTCAGGACTACATCATTTTGTACACTCCGGATCTATCATTGTCGAAAGAATACTGGCAAAAATTGAATGCAACCTGCCGTGACAGTTTTGGAAAAAAATTGATGGCCTGCCGTCCGATAATACGTATACTGTTTGTGTTGAGACATTTCAACGGTCTGCTAACAAATCTGTTCCACTTGATTTGAACAAATGTGGAACTGTAAAACTCGACATTGGTGAATTACTTTACTTTACTATGAAATTGAAGAACAGTTGTACTAAATGCTATCAGATTTTACAAGAGATGTTTCCAATATATTAGAGACTGATTTAACAGTTGAACTATTCAAAGAAAAAAGTTCATTTGGTTTAATTTTATTGGCAAATTAAATTTGAGATACTACCGCGCCACTGCATCAAAAACCGTCGGATAACCAATCGATAGCACTATGTCAATGTATATGTGCAAATAATGGCGAAGCTTTGGTAAAGCCGACATGCGAAACGCTGATGGATCCGCTGCGTCCAGTGGCTACTCTTCCACCGGCTATAAATGGTGAATGTCCATGTAGTATGCCTTCGAAAGGTGGACGATGTCCGATGGGATACTTCTTCAATCGTGGACAATGCTACGGTTAGCTAGTTCTCTCTAATAAAGGAGTTTTAATTAAATAGACTTTGTATTTGTGATGCTAAACGGCCTTCGAATTTTCATCTTCTAAATGAAAAAATGCACAAATCCGATTTGATAATGCATAAAACTTTATAGTTACGAAAATAGTACATTGGAACAGAGTCACAGATTTTAGATATCTCTATATCTTAGCGATATACAAAGCCTATATTAATATATGGACTGAAATGCATTTGGATTGTTCATTCTGTGAAATGCAGAATTCTCTTCATCAGATTATTGCAAGGAATTCTGTGGGTAAAATTTATCACTTGCTGACATCTTTTTGAGGTAATATTAAACCTCCGGTATGCTGTATGTTTTGGTGCACTTCATTAATGAAAGCATAAGAAAACTTAATTTTAAGACGTAAATGAATGTCAACAACAAAACGGCGGCTGTTCACATGGCTGCGTGAATATTCCCGGAGACTTTTACTGTGCATGTCCACATGGCATGATGCGTGACCCAACGAATCCAAAAATATGTATCAATGTTGCGGGCAGTTTCGATCGAATCGCAACGCTGTTGAGTCATTACCTTCACGCAAACCTATATAATGCAAGTGCTACCAGCGGTGAAAAAAGTGATACGCAAATTAATGGCAAAATAATTAGATATAAAGTCAGTGATTGCTTGTTTTTGAATCTTAAGGAATTATTAAATCAACAAATCCATGCTTTAGGATCTCTAAAAATCTGTAGAGACTCATGAATTCTAGAATCTCATTTGCGCCTTTTCAGATCGAAGATATAAGTATTCGTTGAACAATATTTTTCTTAATATTTCTTTAATTAAACTTACAACTTGATAGAATATTGAGCAATCAAATGCAAGTTAAGAGAAAATTTCTGAAAAATCAACGTGTAGGAAAATCACAATTGAGCAATGTTTGAAACTATTAATGTGAATCATACAGGATGAGATTTTTAGAGGATGTAAAAATGATCGAAGTCGATCGCTCATTTTTCATGCTTTGAATAGTAGTGAAAATGAAGTATCCGACCATTCTAAATTTAATTTATCATAATATCAGAAAGAATCTGCACTGAATAGTTACTTTTAATTGAAGAAATAAATAACATTTCTCTTTAAGTATTATCAACTGATAACGCGTTTTTATTTTTCCATTTATTACCCTTTGCACACTGGTTCCCTCTATTTATTTTTTGAAAATTTCCGCTTTATTGTATTTTATTCATTTATTTTTTTCCAGTTATCACTCCTTTGATCATTATTCCACTCTTTTCTGGATCAAATTCTGATTTCGCATAATTTTAGGCAACAGTGAAATCAGAAGATGATAATGCGATATCATTTGAATGGTCATTGGTGCCAGGAGTTGTACGGAGGGCATTCAAATGGCTATTTTGAAAATTGCCGAGGAAAATCACACAAATTTTTCAGTTTCCGAAAGTGAAGAAGAATAAACCTTTTGCGTACTTTTGTTACTACCGTTATCGTTATCATTCATTTAGTATAACAGTTGTTTATCGAAGTCGGAGTCGTCGCTATATCTTTCATACATATTATTCGATGCATAACCCTTCTTTCTATTCAAATCTCTTTTTTCATATTTAGCACATGTTTATTTACTTTATTCTTAATTTAAACAGTGTTTTTTAAATAACTAAGATTTTGGATTTGCGAGGTATCAAAAATTTTTCACAAAAATCAATATTTTTAGCAATTGTGAAAAATTTTTTTGCGTGTTGCAATACATGGGAAGGAGTCATTCTATCCGTTAGTTATTTGTGTTTTACGCAGGTCACGTGAGTATGTATACACATATGCGATCCTATGAGTGCGTAATGTGTGTTTGTCATTAGATCTCGATAAACGACATTTTAATCAGTCTACTGCTATCAACCTAATATTATCTGTAATTTAATCAATATTATCTGTAATTTAATTATTTTGGTCATTTTGCCATATTTCTCATTATGCATCGTCATTTGTTCGATGTATGTATCACTGTATTTCTTTCCTCTTCTTATCACAGTTATATCACCTTCAGGCTTTTCTCACTGCTCCTACTGCTAAACGTCATCGATATATCATTCAATACTTCAAAAATAGTTGTATGAGTTTTAAAACGGATTCATCAGGAATGCAAACCTTATAGACTTGGAAAAATAAATAACAACATTCTTTGGTATATTTATGCTACTGATTTTTACTAAATAGTTGTGTAGATAGTGCTGAAAATTATATCACCGATCATTATGGTTCCCTCAGTTAGAGTCGAAATAAATCTCCAAGCTCATTATTCGTTACTAATTATGAAATGGTGTTCAAGATTTTTATTCTCTTTATTGAGTCTTCCAGAAGCTCTTGCACTGCTTAGCATCTTTACTGCCAAAAACTGTTGTGATAATCTATGAGATCATTGTATGTTTTGCTTCTTAAAAGCCAAATGATGTTTGCTCGTAGTAGACAGAACTAGCAATAAAGTATTCCTTTAAGACAAATTGAAGTGCAGCCTCTTTTCTGTCCTATGAGAAAATATCTTAGAAACTTTGCGCCTCGATCTTACCCTAAATATGACAGCAAGTTGGCCAACAGAGCACCAAATCACAGTTGTGCAGTCGTAAAACATATTTCCATATGAAGTTAATATAGGAATGTCAGATATTTCATGGTAGAATAGGAGAGGAATTTTATTAACATTATGTATTCAATAGTGACGGTCCGTTGTAAGGTGGTGCTGTCATATATTTAAAATCAAGAAGTAATCGATAAATTTGAAAATAAGCTATTCAGTTGGAAGAACTTCCACCCGACGATGCCGCATGTCATATTCCTCATTCCTTCTTCCCAGGTATACACAAAAAGATGTGCACTCCGCTTGAGATGTCTAGACACAGAAGAGCTATTTCTATTTGCTCCTGATGCTATTTCATTTCATTCTTTCGTATTTGGACCAAGACATATGAAAGGGGTGATGTCTCATATTCTGAAGAGGAAGTACTTCGCTAATATAGGACCGTTGGATTTGTTTAAGAGTACCCGAGTTTCTAAATTACAGTAAAACTTCGAGACTTTTTCTCTACTTCAAACAAAATCTCCCTTAGACGACAGAGTTTCATAACGGGGCTCCATCGTGATGGGCTTCATCAAAACAGTTTGTCGTTTTCAACATTGTTTTATGTGTAACTTAGGTGGTGGGCTTATCGCTCGCCAGGATTTCAATTAATTGGAGGGGTAGAATTAAGTGACAAGTTAGTTTGCATAAATGTAATAAGTGGAACTATGTCGAGTTGCGCTGAAGGAGTGAACGTTTTAGACAAAATGATCCACATTACACTTTTATTTTCGAACATTCTTCGTTATATTTATTTGCACTCTTCCCATAAACATATAGAGTGATGGAGGACACCGACAACGACTCGTCTCGGAGTTCTACTCGAGAGCCTAGCCCTTCATACTTTAACGGTGCGAATTTTCATTTATTTTTTATCTTTAATATTCCATTGTCCAGCTTCAAGCTTTTGAAGAGTTGAAAAGTTACTTATTAATTTAACTTCGCATTAATCGAATATAATTAAGAAATTCTGGCTCAATTTTGAAGGGAGCTCGTC
This sequence comes from Loa loa, assembly GCF_000183805.2. NCBI lineage: Eukaryota > Metazoa > Nematoda > Chromadorea > Rhabditida > Onchocercidae > Loa > Loa loa. The sequence goes on along the minus strand of NW_018108308.1, from coordinate 24,933 downwards.
AATGTTAGCCTCTTGAACGGCCTGATGAAAGTAATGTCGTCTTGCAAATATTCGCCTTTTGTAATCACGTAGGCATAAAATATTTATCGGTTTTTTTGGTCCATTATTAAATTCCCAATAACATCAACCACTAATATAAGTATAAACGAAATAATAAAAAATATAAACGAATAATAACTACATCAAAGCAAAAAAAAGAAAATATAAACTAATATAAACGAATAATAACTACATCAAGAATTAAATGTGCAAAAGTAATTTGAATAATGTAGCGCATTCAAATTACTTTTGCATATTTAATTCACTAAGATGACATTGGAAAAGAAATTACAGATGAGGAGAGTTTGAGAACAGCTGTAAGCGACGAAGATTGTGAAGAGGAAAATCGTAATACTAGTTCCAGTTCGTCCGATGCGGATACTGAAGAATTCTACCGAAATCATCCCTGTGCTACCAATGAGCGTAATTTTTGATATGTCATTTCTCTAACTAAATTTTCAAATGAGTCTTGCTGATTTCAATAAATTCATTGTTTTTTTTTTTTTTTTTTTGCATTTGAGAAGTGGAAGAATATAATTTGATGACGGAGACTAAATTCAGGAATCTATTCCAACCAATGCGAATGAGTTTTTTGCTATTTTTTAACATTACTTCTTTTAAATTTATTAAGCTTCAAATTATTTCGGGTCAAATATTTGCAGAACCAAACACTACCTTCTCTTGCATCGTAACATAAAGCTGCACCTTTTTTTTCCTTTTTTTTTCTGCAAAATGTGTTTGCAGCATGGTACATTCATCATTCTCATTTGGTGGATCAAACTAATGATGCAAAAGATGAACATGATGATATTTCAGATGATGATTGTAATTCGACTGTTGCTGGTATGTGAAGCTAGCCTGAGGAGTTACTTTTGATTGTTTTCTACATTGGCTTGCATACTAACATTACTTTTTGTTTTATTAATTTAGATTGTAATGATGAACCATTTATACCGCCATCAGAACGTGCTGATGCTCCTTTGGCAGGGATTCTGCAGAATCCTGAACTTGATAAAGTCAATCCAAGGTAATACTTTGTAATTGCTATTGCAACGTTGATTCTAAGCAATATTTCGTTACATTTTTTAGAAGTGTTTATTTTCAATAATCATAATTTGCCTTTAGGCGATTTTTCCCAGAATACTCACCCAACAAAGTCTTACGATTTTCCCGTCTTTTCGGAGCTAACATCAAATCTTCATCGAAAACAAGAATTTGGTGGCCATCAAAAACTTTTCGAGCAAACGTTATTTTTCGATACATTTTATTGATACAATTATCTAATTTGTTATAACGGTTTTATTCTATTTTTGCTTACATATGAACAATATTTATAAAATTCGCGACATATTTGAAAACTTACACGAATTTAATCTTCTCTGTCAATGAAATTGGCAATTTTATAGAGCCCCAAGCAAGAGGAAGATGAAGAGGCGATAGGAGCAGTAAGCGTAGAAGAGCCGCAGGTATTCAGAAAGCCTATAGAAGTGAGTTCTTCACTGATTAAAAAGAAGCATCCTACTAGGAATGTATTTCATTTACGAAAGTTGGAAATTTCCTTGCTGTAATGATGTTAGGTTTTTTGGACTTTTCGGTTCTACTTTTACAGATTTTAGCTCACGGAAACATCGCAGTTTATTGAAACTTACGGTCCGAAGTTAATATTTGGAGATCCCCCTGCTCCAGAGGATTGTCTTGTGGATGATGAAGTTCTTTTAAAAAGACCTTCAATTTCGACTGTATCGGCTAGAAATGGTAATGATGATGGCGACGTGAATGATATATCGCCGTGGAGGTCTCTGATGTTTAGACAAATTCCCGATCAAATTGACTTGGTTTTGCTACATATATTTCATTTTAAAAAAATGTTGTCTTTTCTAACTTTCTCAGATTTCCGCTACTGATTTTAATACATGTAGATTTTAGATTCGGTCCCGCGCGTATTTGGTATGATTCAATGAATGTTTTGTCTAATCCATCTCATTTCGATTACGGGTTCAAACTGAAACGTGAGGTGTGTGCTTTCAACAATTTTGATAGCAGCTATCCCAATTTCCAGTTGAATGAATCACATTTTTACAGCAGTCGTTGCGAAAAAAATGTATCATGAAGGATGAGAAGAATGATAAAAGTGAAGATGAAGTGATCGAGGAAGACATAGGTCCTGGATTGGCAGCGAGTGAACCATTCTCTCCTGAAACATTCCTTCCTGTAAATTTGATTCGGTGGGAAGATGACATAATACTCGATGAAGAACAGGCTAGACAACAGGTTTTCTTCCAGTTCTAAATTTGTTCAAATGCTTTTCGTAATCTTGCAAGGAATTGTGCACTAATGAAATTAGTTTTTTCTTTTCTTAGAAAAAATGGTTTTTCAGATTTTGAAAGGTTTGGCTTCTCAACCACCCGACAAATTGCCTGAATGTGGTTGGATACCCACACAGCAAACGAGAAATTACGAATCTTTTATAACAGCTTGTGAGTTTTGGTTCTCCTTTCCATTTATTTGTCATGTTATTATTGAGTTTCTTGAAAGCTCTGACTTACATTGGTGTGATTCCTTAATTTTTGAACACAGGTTATAAATTTCGAACGTAAACATATTCAGTTAACTGTTTGAGTTTGTTTTTCAGTTAAAACGCGTGCATTTGAACAAATGTTCTCGAAACCAGGCACACTTCCTTCATTAAATAGTGTGAATTTGGGTTAGTGGTTTGTGACTGAATTTTTTTGGAAGCAAAACTGATGTGGAATAATTATCGCGGATTTCACTTTTCAGTTATGCTGGCTTAAATTCCATTTCTCTCTGTGACGACAGAGAAAATCTCCAGTGCTCTGAAATATCATTTGTCGAAATTTGAACTAAGATTAATAATCATGGCGTTATTCACCAAAAAAATGATCGCGACTGTTAAACAGTCATGTTTTTTCTTCGATATAAAAGATTTTTTGACGGGAATCACTGCTTCATATTTTATGAGCAATAAAAGAAAAATAGCAAGTGTTTTTTGCGTTCTACAGAATCACGAACTGTTGTAGGTTTCGACTTTGGTTTGGAACAACATAAATTTAAGCCGTAATTAAGTTTCGAAACATTGGAATTTATAAGTTACGAATTTATCTGAGATCGATCAGTACTTTCTCCATTTACCTTCAATGATTCAATGCGCTGATCTACAGCTCTTAATTTTTAAAATCTATTAATGTGTGTTAAGATTTTTGCAATGTTTTAGATTTTCCAAAAGAACCAACTCCCTCTCATTCTCTTTTTCCTATGGAAAACTATGATTTACTTTATACAAGATGGGAAGATGACATTATATGGGATTCAGAAAATATGGATCATATACCAGGTATGCTCCATAATTATGCAGAGAGAATAAACGAAAACAGTGTGAAATAACTGAAAAGATTTTCAATCTTGTAACAGCAATACTTGAAATACCATGATTGCAATAGATGATACTGCTAAAGACTCTTTTCTTCTGAAATGCACTTACATGACGTGTAACAAATTGATCATTATCAATTTCTCAGTTTAGAGCCGAAACTCCTTACTCTTGATTACTCAGACGACCCAAAATTGTTTGGTATGCCAGAAGACAAAGCGACTGAGGATAAGATTCAGGATGGTGAATTACCAAATCCACCAAAACCGTTCGATCGGAAGGTAACCGTTCCATTACTATCAAAGTTCGCAATTAGGTTTTCATGCAACCAAACAATCATCTTCTGTATTGCCAAACAAAACTTGGTTATTGTGATCGCTAAAGAAAATTATGCAGGAGCATCAATTCACAAAGAAATCCAAAATGATTCTTGGTCAAGTGCAACAACGACAGAAGCAAGAAGAAGATGAACAAATGGAGAGTTCAATCGCTCAGCTGACTGACAAAGATCCATTTAACCTTAGCAATGATGATTATTACAGACCTAAAAATGTTGAAAGGTAAGGTTGTCCGTGTCCATTTCTTGAGCTGACTTTACTGCATTAACATTTGTTGCAGCATCATAAATTATCATGATTTCCTTCACATTTAAAATCTGGTTTTATGAACTTATTTTGAAAGGGTCAAATGTTATCTTATACTGAGCTAACTGGCAAAGATCCATTTAACTTTAAAAATAATAATTATTATAGACCTAAAAGTGTTAAAAGGTAAGGTTCATCGTTAATACTTGTTACAGCGTCATAAAGTCACATGATTCTTTTTTTTCCTATTTTGCACCTTATAGGACAGTCAGTTCCGTTTCTGGTAGTTCACTTATTCAGCACTCACTACCTGCGCAGAATATACATCGGACGTTTTTCCCGACGCATTTGAATCCATTTAAATTGCGGCATTATCATCGTTTACCTTTGTCTAAGCGGATCTTGCGAACAACAGGCACCCGCCTCGTGTCTGTTAAAACATTAACCAAACTAATCAAAGAAAAAGAAGAAGTAACTGGTTTGAAATATTATACTTTTTTGGCTGAAGTCAAAAATATATGTTGAAGAAAAGAACTTTGAAAACTCTCTAATTTTCCATAGATCCTTTTAACACTTAATCTTTATATTTAATTTCAAGTTTCGTGAAAAACAGAAGGCAGCAGAAGGAGGAGGTGAGATTTTTTTTATGCGCGAAGTGCAAGATCTGTCGGGTAAGGATAGCACTCTCTTATTGATGGAATATTCTGAAGAGCATCCACCATTGCTCAATCAGCCCGGGATGGCCAGTAAAATCAGGAATTATTACAAACGGGTAAGTTTAAATTCCTACTCAGTTTTCCTTCATCTATTTTACTGAGCTATCAAAATCCTTGAACTTTCACTTAATTAATTTTATACCGAGTATTAAGATGCCGAAAAATATCTGCTCACCACCCAACTTGTCATTCCAATCTGTCCCTTGCTAAATTATTTATGGAACAGCGCATCAAACAGAAAACTGTGGTATCTACTCACCGCACTTTGGTTAATTTTGTTCAGTGAACACAGATATCCCGTTTCTTTTTTTTTTTTGTGAAATTATAGTTGATATCTCTGCAGAAAGTTGGAAAAGAGACAGATCCAGAATATGAATTTGGTGAAACCGCTTTCACACACACTTCTCCATTCTTGGGTTCTCTTGCACCAGGCCAAGGTTTGCAGTCGTTGGAGAACAATTTGTATCGTGCTCCCATTTACAAACATTCATCGAATCCAAATGATTTTCTTCTTATCCGTACAAAACAAGGGTAAGTTATTGTTGGTTGATCTTTGAGTTCATTGTCTTACACTGAGTTAAAAATCGAGAAATCTGCTCGTATACGTCCTCTTTGGTGGAACCAACGAATGAACGTTGAATATTTTTTTACACTGAATTTTTATCGATATCTGAAAATTTTGGTCAGACATCTTTAAGCAAATTATTGATTGGAATCATAAACTCCCAAACAGACGATTCGCTGGTCTCGAAAACCATTCGGTCTTATTTTGGTCCATCCCGATAATATAAAAGTAAATCTTAGATTGAAAGAAATGAAAGCATTCAATTTGATATCATTATTTGTTTTTAATACTGTTGATGGGTTGAGCTATGTATGTGTAAATTCCTAATAAGTTTATGAGCGGAAAGTTACAGATATTTTATCCGTCACTGCCCGACCTTATTTCTTGTTGGTCAGGAGTGTCCATTGTATGAAGTACCAAGTCCGAATTCGAAGCGAGCAACAGTTTTTGTCCGGGACTTTTTGCTGGCTTATATTTATCGACTTTTCTGGGCCAGTGGTCAAAATCCTAGAAGGTGAGAATTTTCATCAGTTTAACAATGTTTTGAGTTTTTTTGCCTGTTATTGGGAAAAATGAGCCTTCTTTTCGTTCTGGCAAACAGTATATCTGTTTTAAGTAAGCTTTTTGTTTATTAAAAATAAGGGGAAATTTCCAATTTCCCAACAACAAGCAAAAACTTTTGCTGAGAATTTTTGCTTTAATTCAGATTAAAAATGGAGGACATCAAAGAAGCATTTCCTCATTACGCTGAAAGTTCGGTGCGCAAAAGGTTAAAACAGTGCTCAGATTTCAAGCGATTGGGACAAGGTCCTGACCAAAACTACTGGGTTAGTCATTGAGTTTGGAGGGATATAGAGCCTTTATAGTTTTTTCTTTAAATGTTGTTTTTACAATAGTTCTCGGAATCAATATTTCAACTGTATTTCGACACCGTAACAATTCTCTTTAGCTTCCTACTTTCGCGAACAACAACAACTCTTTGATAGGTTTTACGAAGTGATTTTCGATTACCGAGTAAAGAAGAAGTACTTGCAATGGTAACGCCGGAAATGTGTTGTGCGCAGTATAGCATGCTAGCGGCTGAACAGCGCTTGAAAGTAATAATTAGATATTTCTTATTATGGTCTTTCATAGTAATTGAGTATCCTAGCAAAGCTAGTTTTAGTTCCAAATTGAAAAACGCACTGAAAAATTGAGTAGTGGATGCTCAACTACTAGTGGTTGAATATTCCAGCGAATGAAATTTTTTTATAGTTCAGTATCCTAATAAAGCTAGTTTTGTTTCAAGTTGAAAGAAACACGAGAAAGTCCTAATTTAGCAAACCGAATGAAATTTTTTTTAGGACGCTGGTTATGGAGAGAAGTATTTCTTCACTCCGGAAAATGAAGATGATTCTGATGACCAAGTTACCATCGAGGATGAGGTCAGTAAATTCTCTACTTATCGGCTTTGTATAACATCGCCGAGTAGCATTTTATCTCGAAAATAAGCGATTTACTGTATTATATCAAAAATCATATCACAAACTTCTTGTCTGGTGAGCGATTAATGGATGGGGATTGTGGAATATAAACTGATATCGCTTTCAGTGTTAAATGGAAATGCTTTGTATAAGACTAAACAGATCCTTAGTTTCATAATACTATTGAAAAGTTCACAGTTCAAGAATTTCAAATATGATATTCTTGATTCTGCACTGTGTGTTTTTGACACTTTCTTTTTTTTTTATTTAATTTCATTGTATGCATATCATTTTAAAGATAAAATGTGCTCCGTGGAATACGACACGGGCTTACATATCATCAATGAAAGGCAAATGTTTGTTGGATCAAACGGGTATAGCTGATCCAACCGGATGTGGTGAAGGTTTTTCATATGTTCGTGTCAGTGCTAAACCACAGAAAGCTAAAGTTAGTTTTTCTCCTCGTTTTTCGTTATTGCTTATTCCTGTTTTTTTTCAAATTTTTTACAGGAGGAAGTGACAAATGTCCCGAAACGATTGGTAACTGGAACAAATGCCGATCTTAGAAAGTTACCACTGAAAGAAGCAAAGGAAATATGTCGAGATTATGGTGTCAGGGAGGAAGAGGTGCTTTCTCAAATACCAAACAATTTGCACTGGCTTTGATATAGATTTCGAAAAATTAAATCCATCAATCAGAAACAAATGTCCTTGAAATTTCCGTTTGATTTTTCAGATTAATTCGTTAAGTCGATGGGAAATAATTGATGTCATTCGAACATTGTCTACACAAGCCGCTAAAGCAAGATCAGATTTCTCCGGTACATTTATCCTATTTCTGTAAATATAACAAAATTCGCTTCAGTTAAAATCCTTCATTTGTTCCTCTTTTTTTATGCTAATAATTATTATGAAGAAGCTGTTGTAGGTATGGCTCGTTTTGCTCGTGGAAATATCAGGTTTAACTTCGCAGATATGCAAGAAAAATACAAAAAATTCTGTCAGAGAACATTTGATTTGCAAAATCAGTACGTTATTGGTGCCTCTAGCATTTCGTATTGTTAATATTTTAACCCATGTGCTTTTCTGCAAGTTTCTTGAAACTTGCACAGATTAGAAAACAAATGTATTCCAGGACATTGTCGAATACAGATATTTTAAGTACGGATGAAGGAAGCAGTGGGGAGGATTCAGATAATGAAGAACTTGCAACGAAGCTTGAGAGCATGCTAGATGTTAATAAAGGTTCTGTTTTTAATATGATGTTTTAAAATAGTGATAAGATTGAAAAGTTTGTTTACCGATCTACATAGTGGGAAAAATCATGACGCAGGAAGTAAAAAACATGCTAGCAGGGAAAAAAGTTCATTGCTTGATTTACGATGCTACACACCTGCTTTTTTTTTTTCTTTTACTTATCACAATGTTTGTTCATCATTTTGTTGTGTTCACTGATTAGTTTGTTTAAGGCAAGTCATTCACACTTGATAAAAAAAAGTTGGAGTTCGAACAAGAGGAAAAGGAACGAAAGGCGCTGCAAAAAATGCTTTGTAATGATGAGCCTACAGGGTCCTCTACAACTAAGCATGAAAAAGAAAGTGATATAAAAGGTTTCATATTTTCGAGATCTGTACCTTTGTTTCTTTCACTTCGTAACTCTGCTTTTATAGTTTTTGTGACATCGCGTCTAATGAATTAGTTAATGGAATGCTTTTTGATTGCTTTTTGATTTACAGATAAGGAGTTGAATGCAACAACGGTATTCAGCGAAATGCAAAATTCTCAGATGTCAACGCCTTCTGTAACAAGAAAACTTAAAATATATCGTACTTATCGAGCTGAGGATGGCACAGAAACAGTATATTTTTAATGATTTATTAATAATGCAATCAGTAGTCGGCGGAGATTACGGTGACAAAGGTGAGATACGGTATTTGCTTTTTCAAGAGTTTGTATATATTCCTTAATTTCTTTTTGAATAGACTCGAGTTGAAGTAATTACACGCCAACAGCTGATCGACGCGTATGTCCGTATACGTACAAGATGTGATGAAACGTTCATTCGAGTATATGCGCAAATGGATGAGCAGTTTAAGGAAGTAAGTTGCTTACTTCAAGTTTGTTCTCCAGTTTAAGTCTGTGGAATGGTCTTTTCTTTTTTCGTTCTAGATTTCATTAGAGTCTTTCTTCGTTTACTGTTAAGTCTGTCTATAAAGTTTATATCTGCAGGAAAGAAGAAAAGAAAAACGACGATTACAAGATCAGTTGCGCAGAATTAGACGTAACGAGCTCAAAGCTAAGCTTCATGGTGTACCCATTGGACAACCTATTACCAAGGTTGGCTTAGTTTGTTTAACTGTGAGATTATGCATGTATTTAATTTGGATAATAGTATGGCAGAAAGTATTCAAATATTTTCTTTTTTATACTATAAAACTGTTCTTTTTTTGCCAAGGAAATGCATATGGTAGAAATGGTAAAAAAAGCGATAGTTTATCTAGTAATGACTTTTTGAGACGAAAGTAATGGAGAAGAAGCCACCAGTTATAAAACCAAATCTGTTGAAAATGAGATGCAGTGCTTGTCATGGTACGGGACACATGAAAACCAACAAAAATTGTCCATTATATGGTAAAGATCCGGCGAAAACCATCAAAACCGTTGGCGATATCCATCCGGTATTTTTAAGTTATTATAAACTGCTATCAAATATTGATCAAGCAATTTTGTTTCGAGTAAATTGCACTCCACAGTTCTATACTTTTATGCTTTTATCAGTTTTTTTGACTAACTTTTAATGAAGAGTAATATATTTTGAAATGTTAAATTGCATTTCACATGCCATTCTGTAGTGTATGTTCCGATGGAGTGGAAGAATTCCACTTCGAGTTTTGTAGCAAGTTTGCATAAACGTTTAGTACGAAGCCATGACCTTGTGAAGATTCAAAATTCATGTTTGACCGATTTAGGTAGCTTTGACGGATGAACAACTTGAGAAGANGGTCCGTTCCATCTGGAGAACTGATTGCAGTTGAAGGCACAAAAATTGAAAATATCAAGAAAATTGTACAGTCATGCAG